>NC_045436.1:5295456-5353340 GCF_002776525.5 Piliocolobus tephrosceles | reverse complement strand
CACTGATTCCCTCCACCTTTTTCTTCTAACCTCTTATCCCACTGATTGCCTCCACCTTTTTCTTCTAACCTCTTATCCCACTGATTGCCTCCACCTTTTTCTTCTAACCTCTTATCCCACTGATTCCTTTCTTCCTCCTCCCCCTCTCCCTCCCCTCCTTCTTTTTCTTGTTCTTTTTCTTTCTTTTTTTTTTTTTTTTTTTTTTTTTTGTAGAGAAAGAAGTCTCCCCATGTTGCCCAGGCTGGTCTTGAACTCCTGGCCACAAGTGATCCTCCCATCTCAGCCTCCCAAACTGCTGGGATTGCAGGCATGAGCCACTGCACTTAGCCTCCTTCCACCTTCTGATGCAACCAAAGCTTACAGCTCCACATACTTGGCAACAGGCTTATCTCTGTATAAAGTCCTGTAAGGAGGAGTCCCATCTCATTCATCCCAAAACATCAAGTACAGTAGCTTGCACATAATGACATGTAGTAATCACTCACTGATAAGTAAGTGGATGAATTCCTCCTGGGAAAACTCACTGAGGGCAAGGACTGAGGAGGATAAAGCAGGTGATATTAACCATATATTGTGATGGATAAACTTATGAACAAATGATAATCAAGGAAAACAATATGACTACAAAAAGCATGCAACCGAAAAAAAAATTTTACTATTTACATGCCATTTTCTGGGTGAATCCAGCTAAGGATGTTAATACACTTTTGAATTACGTTGGTTCAACTTTTCATTCCAAAAACCTTACCAGCCAACCACATGAAAATCGCTGTGTGCCAAGCATTATCTAAAGCTGTGTGGAGTATGCAAAGATGATGAAGACATGATCTCTGGCCTCAACTTACCCTGCAAAGACGAAGGCAGGCACGTCAGCATTAAAGCAAGCTTTCAAGCAAGACGTGGTGTCCTGGAGGTGAGTTGAAGCCCCCGGGAGAAGCACACTGGAGCGGGCGCCTGCCCTGCGGCCTCGCACCCACCGCCACCGCTCACACTGATTACGGGCGTCTGACACTTTCGGTTTGGGTTCCCTCTCTGCATCAGACTCACCCCCATTGGTTCATTCGCCTCACAATAACGTGAGTCTGCACTTTACATAGATGAATTTTTTCAAAGGCCTATGGGGGAGTTTCAATATTGTATGTAAAAGCCCAGAAGAGAGAGAGGACTCTGGAAGGCTTCCTAGAAGAGGGGGCATCTGAACCGGGCCTGGAAGCCGAGGGATCCTCAGGTGGAAGAGAAGAAAGAACATTCCCAACAAACGGAAGAACAACGACAAGGGCAAATGACCGGGGACGACCGCATGTTTGAGCCATTGGTGATACAAAGAAGCTGCTCCACAGGGAACATGAGAGCCGCGGCGGAGAAAATGCTGGAAGGTTTCCCTGCAAGCTGCTAGTTCACAGTCAGCCATGTGTCCTTGCACCTTAGCGAGGGTCCCTGCCGACTAAGTGGAGGAAATCCCCCAGGCCAGCCAGGGCACACACCCGCTGACGCGCTTTCCTCCTGCTGCCAGGTCCGCCTTCTCTACCGGAAACGCCAGTGCCTGAGCCCAGGGGCACCAATGTCCTGCAGGCGCCTTTGTGTCTGGACAGGAAATAACAATTGAAGGACCGAGTCAATCACTGCAACTGAATTCAGACAACACGTATGAGGGTACCGAGTCTACGCGAGTCATGTGGCTGGGCCCTCCACAACATACAACCGGTTCAGAACAGGCAGTTACTGACAATAGAGGGGAGACGATGAAATACTGAAATAAACCACAGAAATACCTAGGCCTTTGAATAACACCTTCCAATTTATCCCCCCAGGGAAGTGAAGAGTCTGGCAAACATCCAATCAATGCCATCACCGCAGCCGGTCACCCCAGCTGTGAGGGCCTCGGCACCTGATGGTCACACCTCCCCAGCCACTCTGTAGCTGTGTGGCATGAAGAGTGTGAGGTGGTTTGGTGAAAACATGATGCAGGTGGAATAATGCCTCCCAAGTATCCCACACGCTAGCCTCTGTGAATAGACTGTGTTATGTGACAAATGGGAATTAAGGTGGCAGTCGATGTAAAGGTTGTCTGTTGACCTTGACAGAGGTGAATTTTCCTGGATCATCCATGTGGTCACAATGCAGGGAAGAAGCCTCAATGTGGCACGGCCAGCTCCGGGGCTCCCTCCAGTTCCTGAGTCCCGCTGGCTAAGGTTTGCACCTTAGGTGTTGGCCCAGCCCTTCCGTGGCCTGGCGTGGCGTCACTCGGAGGACCTGGGGACACTCTAGGCAGACAGGAAGACCTGTCCTAACTTCTGCCCTATGAAGGCATTGTTTCTGGGGGCTCTTGCCATTATCTTTGATTCTCTAACTTGGGTTTCTTACCTGAATTAGAGCCAACTGTCTTTAATTCCTCCTCATTTGAGGATTATAAACGTATCCATAAACACTCTCTTTACAAACCGATTCAAACCAAACAAAAGATAGTACAAAAAATATTTTTGTACCTATTCATCATTTCCTCTTAGAAACTTATATAAAAGCACCTCAAAGACAGGCCTGGCTATTATCAAAGGCACGACCCAGTCCTTCCCGCAATGGACCACAGACTACAAATGCACACGCCTTAGAGCTCCTCTCCAACACGGCAGGTGCACAGCTGCGACACGCCCTGCTGCTCGCAGTCATTAGCTATCATTTTCTGAAATGCACAGGGGAAAATGTTCCAAATCCTCAATAACCTTCCAAAAGAAAAAAGAAAAAAGCTGGCTGTATCCTCGGAACAAAACCATTCCTTACTGGGAAACAGGAACACATGCCCTGAGTGAGATATTTGTGGCCACCAGGAACTGGCTCTGACACTCCCTCCTTCATCTGTTTGTTCCAGCCACTCTGGAGAGCGGCCCATGCACCAGGAGCGGAAGAAACTGTCAACCCTTCATGTCTTTGCCCTTGCTGTTCTTTCAACCAAAAATGCCCTGTTCACCCACTGGCCACCAGATGACATCGCCTCCCTCCTTCCGGCCAGTCAGAAGTCAGTGGTGAGGCACGCCCCAGTTTCTCTGGTCAAAGAGATAGCTCTTAGTTCATGATGGGTAGCTCCAGTAAATTAAAAAGAATAAAAAGAAGATACAGCTTCTTCCTCTTCTCTCCCTTAGCCTTTGGCTTGCTATGCTTCCATGAAGCCCATCTTTCATTCTTTTCATGACCAGGAATGGTTATTTACCTGCTTGTCTCTCTAACCAAACAACAGGCTCTTCGAAAGCATGGATCCGAAATTTTCAGCTTTACATCTTCACAGCACAGTGCTTCACACACAGCTGTTCAAAAATGTCTGCTGAAGGAATGAATTCCTCTGAGGGTTTTATTTAAGATATTTGTTTGCAGAAGAAAGTCTTCAATTTAATTTCATCATATCATGTTTGTTTTCACAGTACTTAAAACTAATTTTAACGATTTTTAAAATCTTTGCCCCAAGCCTAAACAGAACAAAAATTTTTGCAACTCCTCTTACCACTCTGCTTCACAACACATATATTATGCCTCTTCTTCCAATTATTTACAACTCAGTTATAATCCACACATGGCCTTGCCAGGCTATATTATTCAAAAAAGTTCAACTTTTCAAAAGGATTGAGTAAAATGAAAAATTTCCACAGGACATAAAACTAAACCAACAATGAATTTGCTTCCATACAGTTGTGATACTTCACTGAATTTCTTTATCTACTATAGCTCTTGTAAGAACAAATGAATGGCTTCTCATGCTGTGAACAATTCACAATAAATACACAAATGCTTTTATTCATTTTACTTAACAGATCTGTCATTATGGCAATTTTTTTTCATCTACTCAGTAATACTATTGAACCATTATTGAATGGATTATATTTAAATTCTTAAGCCCCCAAATGTTATTCTGAGGCTGCTTTTACTAATTTTTATCTTGAAATACCACAGAAGTGAAGAACCCTAAGGCCTTTTTCATGAGTCCCAAGCAGAGAGGTTACCACAAGGGCAGCTGCGACAATAAATTCACTACCATATTCAAGCACTGCTATTTTTCCTCTCACAAGACATTTCTGGATTCAAAATACAACAGAAAAAAAATTATTTACTGCACAGTTCGACAAAACATACTGAGTACTTAACCTGGTCACAATACACTGAGCAGGTTACTTGATTTCTCCAGCTGAAAACATGAAGGGAAGGGGCTGGCAATCGTTGCTACGGACACTCCCAATTGCAGCATGGTGCGAGAAGGGAAGGTACTTTCTATCGGATTCTCACTTACCCATGCGCTCCGATTTATTTCACTCCAGCATAAGTGAATTCCCCAAACTGTGCTTCATCAACTTTACAGCATCTCAAAATTCTAAAACAGAACTTTTTGCCACATGCTACATATATTGTAATGGAGAGAATCTTAGTTTCTCAGACTTACTAGTGTGTCATTTTCAAAACCACAAAAGGAATGACTCAAACCTACAGCTCAACAACAACAAGAAAATCAAAAATGAAGAAAGCCCTTGAATAGACATTCCTCCTAAGAAGATAGACAAATGGCTAGGAGCGCATGAAAAGGTGCTCAGCATCATTAGTTACCGGGGAAATGCAAGTCAAAACCTTCATGAGCTACCACTTCATACCTATTAGGGTGGCCCTATCCAAAAAAAAAAAAAAGATAATAATAACAAATGTTTGTAATCGGTGTGGAGAAGCTGGAACCTGTGTGCATTGCTGGTGGGGATGCAAAATGGTACAGCTATGGAAAACAATTTGGTGGCTCTTCAAATGGTCAACATAGGATTACCGTATAACCCAGCTATTCTACAGAACTGAAATAACTGAAAGCAGTGACTCAAACAGATACTTTTATACCAATGATCACAGCAGCCTTATTCACAATAGCCAAATTAATAAGAATCCCAGTGTCTATCAGCAGATGAATGGACGAACACAATGTGGGAATATTACTCAGTCTTAAAGAGGAATGAAATTCTGATGCGTGCCACAACATGGACGGACCTGGAAAACATTCCGCAGAGCGAAATAAGCCAGACATGAAAAGACAAAGACTGTATGACTGCACTTACATGAGACACCTCGAGTGGTCAAATTCACAGACAGAAAGTAGAATGCTGGCTGCCAGGGGCTGCAGGAAGCAGAGTTATTGTTTAATGGGTATAGAGATTCTGATCCAGATACTGAAAAAGTTTTGGAAATGGATGGTGGTGATGGTTAGGCAACCTTGTGTATGTCATTAACGTCACCAAATTATATACTTTAAGATGATTATAATGGTAAATCTTGTTATGTAAATGTTACCACAGTTTAAAAAAGAATGCTTCAACATGCGTTTATGAATTCCCTACTTGCTGCCACTGTTTCCTTCAGTCCTTTTATGGATGATAATTATTCCTTAATTTCAGGCAACTTAAATATTCACTATGGTCAAACACACACATGCACGCGCGCACACACACACACACGCAAAGAGAGAAAATGAGGCATTTTCAAAATGAAGTAAGGGCCAGTTTCCCCTTCAAGGTGAAAGTAGAACCTACCTAGAAAAAGAGCTACATAAAATCCCTTTTTAGATCGATGTGGGGAAGCAAACAAAGGAACTTACAAATATACTCTATTAGGCTGTTATTTTAAATAAGCAACAGTAACTCTAGAGCACTAATGGGAAGCCTTAAACAAACCTTTTTATTTTGAAATTATTTCAAATCCACATAAAAATTTCAACAATAGTGCCAGGAGTTCCCGGATATCTTTCATCAGCTTCCTTCACTTTACCGTGGGGGGCAGGAGTCCTGGTTCTGCAGCTCTGCTGGTTACAGTGTCTCCCCACAAGGGAAGGGGAAGTAGACAGGGGAGATAATTATCAGGATTTAACCGCATCAGTTTTCCTTAATGACAAAAGACACCAGACCATAGTTCCACGTTCCAAACTCAATGTGGGAGAATTGTGGAAAACAGAAAGAACAACAAAACAATACATTGTTTTATGCCTATTTTATAGTCTATTAAGAATCTGTTCTTAAAAAAAAATAAAATAAAATGTATACACTTGGCAAAAAATCTGTCACATTAGCACTGTGGCTTCCCCTACAATCTGAAACAACCCCACAGGGCCCATGGAAGAACTCTAAAAGGGATTCACAGATAAGTAAAATCGTTTCTGGAACTGTCATCTTACTCGCCTAGTTGTGTTTTCTCTATCTGGATAAATTAGGCTCCTAACTCTAAGGAATGTAGACCATCTACCTACCTGGCTACCTCAAATCCAAGAGGGTTACTTTTCTTTCGTTTTATATCTCCCTCTACATATAGTTAGCACAGAATAAACACCCGCTAAATAAATGACTGAATGGATGAATGATCAAAATAGTCAACTGTTTCAGTTGAGCACTCTCCTCTACCCCATCTCCCAAACTGCAACGACTTTCAAGAAAAAAAAAAAAATCGTAATGCATTAAAAGCACCTGTAAGTTAAGTAAATCCTCTCCTATAACATTTCCAATTCACCCTGACTTCACCAATCATCAGGATGATGGCACCCAAAAGTGGAAAGAGCAGGTCATTTACATTCCCTACAGGAGCCTTCCTTGCAGGCTCGCCAAGTTTCCAGCCTCTACAATAGAGAGAAGAGGAGCAGCAGTCCTGATGCACATCCCCAGGTGTGCAGCCTCCGTGTGCCTTCTAGGGCCTTACCTTCAAAGGTCAGCTAAACAGTGTGTATGAGTTAAGTTTTCCCATATGAACAAAAATCCCAGCATCCCAAGAAAAAGCCAATAAAGATTTACCTTCAGGACTATTATTTTAAAGTGAGATTATGCTTTTCTGTTCTTCTGTCAGTTGCAAATCCCCAAACCTACTAGAATTCACTTAAAACTAATCTACAGTGTTTTCATTGGAAGAAAGCAATCAGGAAAGCTCTGAGCCACTGAGCAGCTGGGAATTTCGTTGCTGAAGGTTTGGTTTAGTCTTTATTTTTCTAGCTGCTGGCCCTGCTAACATGATTCCATGAAGGTCGCATTTAATCTTGCAGAGAAAAGCTACCTAAGCAGTTCTTAGGTAGTCTTCAGTAAAAATAAATTGCCTTGGCTCTCTGGATAAGTCTGTTGCTTCAACCCAACAATTACAGTCAAAGAGAACAAATGAAGGCAACTGTAAAATACTATACTTGATTTCAAAAGAATTTCATGGCGTGGATGTCATGGGCTGTGTTTGTTAATAACAAAGTTATTGTTAACAAAGAACCCATGGAAAAAGTAGCAGCTTCCAAATGTTTATCTCTGGTTCATCACCAAATTTAGCTTATTTATACTTACAAGAAGGTATTAGTATCATCATTGGAACTTAAACATCAAAAGAATGAACTGATAAGATTTTTTAAAGGTCTGGATACAAAGGAGAAAAACCAAACAATTTTTCACCTTCTGGGTGTGGAACCCCTAATACAAAGTGACAAATCCTAATGCAAAGTGACAAATCCTAATGTTTATGTGCTCAATTCATATACCATTAGGTTTCTAGTACAAACTAGATCTGTGCCATCCTTCCTGAGCTGGAATTCAGCCTTTCAAGCTAACCTTTGCTTTACAGCTGAAAATCAAATAAACTAATATTTATCTAGGTCTTAAAGGTGCCAAACACTGGTGAGGAATGCAAATAAATTGGACTGGATCCTGGCTCTCAAATAACTTACCACATAGGTGATACAAATGGAAAACTCCAAATAATCAAAGATGTTCTTAACAGTTCAAGAGTCTAGAAAACATTCATCTCATCAAGATGCAGATAGCTAACTACCGTAGGAATGGGACGTACAGTATGCTGCTTCCACAGAAATTCAGAGCATTTCATTGTTTCAGGCTAAAGAGATCAGCTACGGTTTGTGGGGAGAGGCACAAGGAGATTCAGATTCATACAGTTGCGACCAAAACAACCACTCCAACTCTACTTTCCTTCAGTCCTTTCAGGACTGCGCTAGAACTTTCCCCCGTATTCTCTTCACACCTTGATTCATTTCCTCATGCTGCACCAACCAAGATGGTAGCCACCAGCCAGATGGGTCTACTGTGCACTTGGAATGTGGCTGGGCTGAATTAAGACAGGCTATAGGTGTAAAGGACACATAGGATTTTAAATACTCAGTATGAAAAAAGAATGTAAAATATCTCATTAATATTTTTACATTAAGGACATACTGAAATATTTTAGATAAAATGAGTTAAATGAGAAATATTATGACAATTAATTTTACCTACTTCTTTTTACTTTTCTAAATGGCTACTAGAAAATTAAAACTATACATGTGGCTCACATTATATTCATATTGGACAATATTGTGTGTGTATATATATGTATACATATGTGTATATATGTACATATGTATATATATGTATGTATATATATGTGTGTATATATATGTATTTTGATGGGCTGTGCTACGGCATTCAGCCTCTGAACTCATAATGGTCACGCCCAATCCTACTTCCACAGCAATCTAAAAACGTCTCCATGTTTATAAAGAGAGTGAAACTATTCTAATATATTTTCAGATAAAAATTGGAGATTTGAGATCTTCAGTTGTGAAAAGTCAGAGGCCACACTCTGATTAAGTTCTACTGTCATTCTCCAACAGGGGCCTTTTAAAGGCAGGTGTGAGGGGAAAATAAAGCTTCCCAGGCTTCTTTCCAGACTCCTCAGAGTTCCTATAAAATGCCTTCACCTCCTAAGATACAGAAATGAATACAATATAAAGGGAAAGAATGTATAGGACATGAAGCTAGGGAATGCATATGATACGAAGATAGGGACCGTTTAGGACATGATGGTAGGGAAGGTATAGGATATGAAGCTAGGGAATGTATAGGACATGCAGATGGGGACTATATAGGATATGAAGATGGGGACTGTTTAGGACATTAAGACAAGGAATGTATCGGGTAGGAAGATGGGGACCATCAAGGGTCTGAAGGTAGGAACATATACGACATGAAGGCAGGGAATGTATGGGATAGGGAATGTATGGGATATGAATATAGGAACCATATAGGATATGAAGGATAGCGACTGTATAGCATATGAAGACAGGGAATGGACAGGACATGAAGACAGGGAAAGTACAGGATGTGAAGATAGGGAAAGTTCACTCTCACTTCCCCTACAAACATTTTATACTTCGCTTACCATGGGAATTAGATCTGTAGCCA
This sequence comes from Piliocolobus tephrosceles, assembly GCF_002776525.5. NCBI lineage: Eukaryota > Metazoa > Chordata > Mammalia > Primates > Cercopithecidae > Piliocolobus > Piliocolobus tephrosceles. The sequence continues at coordinate 5,344,134 of NC_045436.1, read as the reverse complement.
TTTGTGTACATTAAATGCTCTTTTCCAAAAGGATAATAAAACCTCTAATCTCCTCAAGAGGACCAAATAGTTCCAGCCTGGACTGGTTCCCAAGGTGCTAGGAAGACCTAGCTGCCTAGGCATGTGTGTTTCAAAGGGAATGAAAAACAGATCTTGGAGACATCCCCAGGTTGTAAGTGTCTCACATTCTAAAAGGTGGGGATAAGATCCCTGGAACATTTCATCCCATGTCAGGGGAGCTAAGGTGGTTTTTGTTTGTTTGTTTTTCCTTTTCCTTTTTCTTTTTTTTCTCTCTCTCTTTTGGGACGGCAGAGGGACAGCTGCTCTGTCCCTGTCAACAGAGTGTAGCCCACATGTACATTCCATTAGTTTTCAGTGTCCCCTAAGGGTCCAGGTTTAGGGGCCTGCCACAGCAGTGTCACTGAGACTGTTGCCCCAGTTGTAAATACCAACAAGGAACGCTCTTCTCCTACCCAGGTGTTTTGTGTTTCCGCAGTATTCACATGTATAAAGAATGTTAACTGTAAAGTGAGATCATATCTCAAGCCCGTCACAGTTACTGACAAAACATTATGTCCCAACTTCACCAAAAAGCCACCCATCTAAGTGTCTTCAAGTAGCCACAGCTACTGAGGACAAGGGCTTCCAAGAGCCCAGCTAGGAAAGCCCTGGCTCTAGAGCCTGGTCCACACACGGAGGCAGAAAGGCTCGAGAATGGCCCCGTCCACCCACAGCCTCCTCCTCAGCAGCACCCAGTGTGGTTTGCCTAACCTATCATGGACCAGAGGTCAGGGCAGAGATGACATATTAGCACTGTCTTGAGAATATTTTTCTGGTTAAAAGGGTAATTGGTAATTGTGCTTGCTGTTTTAAGTTTGAAAAATACAAAAATGTTTCAAGGAGAAAAAAAAGCCAAACACTCACAATTCCACCATCAGAAAGATATGTTTCCTTCCGGGTTTTTTAAAATACACCAATATACACAGACGTTTTTAAAATAAAATTAGAAGCACAATTTCATGTTCTTTTTTCCCCACCCAGCCAACATAGATCATAAATATTTTCCCATCACTAAATGCTGCTCGAAAACACGAGCTTTGTAAGTTACCTATACTCTGTCTGGATGTGCCGTAATTCGTTCAAATGTGAGCCTACTGTTGGATATTTAAGTTGTTTCCAAGTTTTTATATAACAGAAGCTAATTCAATAAACATCCTTGTACATAAATCTTTGTTCCCATCTCTGGTTACTTCACGTAAGTAGGTTCCAAGAAGCAGAATTACTGCAACAGAGAGCTTAACGTTTTTAAGACTTTAAGTATATAGCACCAAGGTAAATTCCAGAAAGTTTATTTCAATGTAGAATCCCGACTACAGTCACTGTGGAGTACCGAGTGCCCAACTCAGTGACCCACACTACCCAGTTATGGAATTCACAGTTCAGTTTTAACTTGTCCCATCTGTTCTTTAGGAAAACACATTATCAGCCCATTCTACGTCCCTGATTCCCTATTTACCTCCCACAATCGGAATAGCATAATTACATTGATTTATCATTACAAACTACAAATATGAATGCATTAAATTATTACATGTGCCCTGAAAATATGTACATCTATTATGTATTCTTTCAAGAATTTAAAAATAAAAAATAAAACCAGTACCAAGGAAGATCGGTATGGGGGGAGAAGGGCCTAAGAAAGCCATTACAGTATTTCCGTGGATGCCTCCAAAGGCAACTTTAGATTGAGTTTGGGGCCTCACATAGTGAATATCAATTTCCCCATCCCCAAACAATGCATCAACACCGGCACAGTTATACATTCTGAGATGTGCACCATTAAGCAATTCTGTCATTGTGTGAACATCACAGAGCGTACTTCCACAAACCTAGATGGTGTAACTCCTACACACCCAGGCTTATGGTATGGCCTATGACTTCCAGGCTGCAAACATGTACTGCAGGTTACGTACTGAGGCCTGTAGGCAACTGCAGCACAATGGCAAGTATTTGTGTATCTAAACATAGAAAAAGGTAGAGTAAAAGTCTGATATTATAACCTCATGGGGCCATAGTCATGCATGTGGTCCACTGTTGACCTAAATGTCATGATGTAGCAACGTAACTGTACCCCTAAGGTGACTTCAACCATGTCTCCAAGTGACAACTACTCACAACTTCACGTTTCCTTGTAGAATAATGTCAGCAGCTGCCTAGCAGTTTTCCCATCAGCCTTTATCATCCCCAGGATAAAAGGGTCTAACCCCAAAGTCAGCAGCGGACAGTCCTCTAGTCTTTTGACTGGTCCTTGGGTTATTACTAATTACCTAACCAACTTCAACTCACCCCTCCGACCTCTAACACTCTTTCAGTGACATTTGTGCAGAAAATCTCCCTGCCTGATTATCTCTTCACTCTCTCCCATTCAAGAATCCAGGAGGCACTAGTCACCTGTTTCCATCACCCCATCCCCCAACTCTCACTTTCCAACAGCCTCCCGTTCCTATCACCCGACACACCCACCATATCTAGGTGTTAAGACGCTCTCTTATCACCACTGAATTTTTCTCATCTTCTCCAATAGATCTAGGATAAAAAGGACAAAAGAACTCTTTCAAAAATAACAAGGTAGATATTACTTGAAATAAAGCAATTTGTATGCAGTTCCTCCTCATCTGAAAGGTCAATCTCATGAAATGGGAAAATCGGTAGGATTGTAAGGTTAGGGGACCAGGACAGCGTACTCTATCTACAGAGTACTTCTTTGGATCTTCCCAAAATCTGACATTCATAAGAACAATTAAAATGTAGGCTCAATAAGAACAAAGTAAAATGTACGTTCATCTCTCCTTTGATGGCATTAGGTGTGCGAGTATCAAATGCCTTCAGCAGATAGCAACAGAGTATTAAGTATGCCCAAATGAAATCATTTATGAAAATTATACAGAAAGTAGTTAATTCTCAAAAAATCTTCATTTAATGAAAACAGGACAGGCTTTTATCACACAAAATCCTAAATTAAGGTATTTTGCTGAACTAGTCTTGCCTCTGGGATAAAAATACTTAGAATCCATAATCAGAAAGAACCGCACACACCTGCTTCTTATCCGCAGACATTCTCTGTCAACTCTGCTCTTTCTTGCTTATCAGAAGGGAACACTAAACTGATAAAAGAGTTATAAACCAAAACAGAAACAAAACCAGACCAAACACCTAATTGTCCATGGCCTTCCTGGACAGAGGCAAATACATAAAATAAAATAAAGTCCTTCTTGCCTCTTCAAAATGGAAAATTCGGCTGGGCATGGTGGCTCACACCTGTAATCCCAGTACTTTGGGAGGTCGAGGCAGACAGATCACCTGAGGTCAAGAGTTCGAGACCAGACTGGCCAACATGGCGAAACCCTGTATCTACTAAAAATACAAAAATTAGCCGGGCGTGGTGGGGGCACCTGTAATCCCAGCTACTCAGGAGGCTGAGGCAGGAGAATCAGTATAACCCAAGAAGCGGAGGTTGCAGTGAGCCGAGATCACACCACTGCACTCCAGCCCAGGAGACAAGATCAAGACTCTGTCCCAAAAAGAAAAAAAAAAGGAAAATTCAATGTATCACAAACTTAACATGAGTCCCATTTCTGTAGGGCAAGCAAGGTCAAGTGGGCAGAGCCAACGCAGTGACCACAGGCCCCTGTCCAAAGAGCTCTTTAAAATGTGGAAAGAGGTTTCATCTGAGCCAAGGAAGAGATCAACTATTTGGCCCTGGGAAGAGACCCTTGATTCAGTGGCTTTCCATTTTTGCTCTGGCCACACACCTGAGAGAGACTAGGGAACAGGGATCCAATGGTGAATAAGAGGCTCGCTATTCAGGGCAGGAAGGGGAAGGAGGGGAAAGGGGGCTATAGATAATCTCATATCTAAAGGGTCCTGTGTAATTTCTAAAAGTCCCCTCCCCAGGCGATTTTCATTACACACAAAGGTTGTCTCCTAAGGAAGACAGAACTATCCAGCCACGTTTTACAGAGTGAAAACTTCCAAAGGGGGAAGTGACTGGATTACTAAAAGGCCACTCTAGGCATCTGAGTTCATGCACCTTCCACCACAGAGCCTTGTACACTGCTGGCTGTCAACAAATATTTAATAAACAAATGAAATAATAACACAATGTCTGCATTTAAGAAAACTATTGCATGTGTTACTACGCTTAACAAAATCAATTATTCATTTAAAATAATTGCTTGGGGTCCCTGGATCCCCAAGTAGACCTCAAGTTATTGATGGATGGCCCCGGCTAGTCTCAGTGCCTCAGAAAGTCTCACGGGATGGTGAGTTTCTCTACACAGAGCTGGCCAGCCTGTCCAACACACCACGGGTCTCTACATTTGGCTAAACAAGATCAACTAGATTTGATGACACCAGTTTTCTCAAGGCAGTCAGGAGTTCTGACTGGAAGTCATATGTGTTTCTGAGGAATAAAAATGGGCACAAGGGCCAGGTGCAGTGGCTCATGCCTGTAATCCCAGCACTTTGGGATGCTGAGGAGGGAGGATCATTTGAGGCCAAGGGTTTGAGACCAGTCTGGGCAACATAGCGAGACCCCGTCTCTACACAAAAATGTATGTCGGGCTTTGGGGTGGCACATGCCTGTTGTCCCAGCTACTCAGGAGACTGAGGCAGGAGGATCACTTGTGCCCAGGAGTTTGAGCCTGCAGTGAGCTGTGATCGAGGCACTGCACTCCAGCCTGGTCGACAGAGTGACACTTTGACTCTAATAAAAAAAAAAGGGTACATGAAGTCTTCTTAAATAAACATAATTTGTTTCAGAGACAGTTTGTCATAAGATGGAGCTTCTGAGGGGAAACATTACTTTTAGGGGATCTTTGAAGGTCAATGCCAAGACTTCAGGCCTGCTGCTTGCTCTGAATCCAAAGAGCCCCAGATGGAGTCCCAGGGACAAAGGGGACCTGTGAGCTGGGTTTCCTGCTTGTGTGTTTTCCTTGGTACTCTATAAAAAATACTGGCTTCATGTTCAAATCTGGACCCTGTATGTTATTCATCATTCTTTGTTCTTTGGTGATAAAGTTTGATGGAACCTCCTCACCCACTTTTCCATCAGTCACTCCCGCCACCAGAGCCACTCCTCAATTCAGCACACTATGCATTAAGCTGGCATCATGCACCGACCACTGATTGCACTCAGGCCAAACATAGGGGGCCAACGGGGCAGGCAGAGACAGAAGGTCCTGACCTCCTATGATTGTGCAGGAAGGAACATCGTGTCCCATACAGATGAAAAGAAGAACTAATTTTTACTAATGATAACTGACATTTCACCACAGTTTCGTTTATTTGCATATATTATGTATTTTAATATAGGTTATAAATATATACTATCAGTTATATTTACTTTCATGTATGTTGTCACATATACAGTGTTGGGCACACAGTAAGCATTCAATAAATGCACATGAGCCAAGATGGTAAAGCAGGCCGGTGCGGTGGCTTATGCCTGTAATCCCAGCACTTCAGGAGGCTGAAGTGGGCAGATCACCTGAGGTCAGGAGTTCGAGACAAGCCTGGCCAGCATGCTGAAACCCTGTCTCTACTAAAAATACAAAAATTAACCAGGCATGGTAACACACGCCTATAATCCCAACTACTCAGGAAGCTGAGGCACAGGAATTGCTTGAACCTGGAAGCAGAGTTCTGCAGTGAGCTGAAATTGTGCCACTGCACTCTAGTCTGGGCGACAGAGCAAGACGCTGTCTCAAAAAAAAAAAAAAAAAGATGGTAAAAGCAAAATACTAACATCAGCCCAGTGCACACCTGCAATGACAGATAATGAAGAAGCTGACACGAGAGTGAAGAAGATTCAGACTAAAGCACAGAGAGGCTTGGGAAGATTTTCTTATGATATAAAGAGGGAAAATACATTGGTCCAATCACTATTATTTCCATATCATTTGGTCTCCATGGATACCACCTAACTTTCCTTCTGAAAGGAAGAAATTCACTGACAATTATCGGATTTCACTGTTAAATATTTTTTGATACTTTACATAAAAGTTATTCCATGTTTAATCTTTTATCATTATTTATATACTCTCAGAAGTAAAATCCCTCCTTGCTGGAAATTCCATGAGAAAGACAGTGTCTAATCCAGTCGTGATTATCTGGCCCTTTTACATTAAGAATAATCTGATAGAATTTTGAAAGTTAATGCCTTACACATTTGTAGACTGCCATAATTTATGCAATGTTCTTTCATATACAGTATCTCGATTGTTCATGAAAGCAACACTATGAGACAGTTAAGAATTATTATTACCCTCCTTACAGCTAACCCCAAAAGGTAATAACTGTATATATTTTTTTGTTGTTAATGGTCAGCTCACTAACCAGAACACAACCTAGCGTAAAGATACTGTCTTTCTCGCTGTCAGCTGAGTACACAGAGGCTAGCACTGTGTCTGGCGTTTAATAGACGTGCTAAGGATATTTATTGAGTGTCTACCTAAATTACCTTGTCTTTGTTAAGCCCTTTTTGGTATAAGGCAGATAAGGGAACTATAACCCAGATACTCAATTTAGATAGAGTACAGTGGTTTTTCACTATCAAAAGCATATTATGAGAAAATGCTCTAAAAACAACAAAGTTTTGTACGAGATGAGGTTAAGAATAAAAATATAACATCGTTGGTAACATGAGAAAATTGAGGCACATCAAATGTGGAGTATCCAAAGTTTCTATTTTTCCAGTAAGTTTAAACATCTTTCACTCTGGTACGCTATTTGCCTAATAAAGTGTTTCAGAAAGTGGGATAAAGGTGGGACCATTGTTCATAGGGCTGTCAGAACTTCATGGCACACATGTGTTTGCCATAATTTGCTTCCAGTTTGACTACAAATCCTTGCTTTTGATTATGATGACATTTTTACAGGTAAGTAAATCTGAAATAACTGGAACTTTCTCTAACAAAAAAATGACAACTCACTGAGAATGAAATATGTAAATGTTTAATTTTAACAAGCAGTTACAAATCGTAACAGACAAGAACTCTTGGATCTAAGAGACCAAAATGTAATTTCTTACACAACAAAGTTACAAGTTATAATCGTTCACTAATTACAGTGAAATTCCGGACTTTGACACATCAATCAATAGATGTTCCAACCTTCCCCCTAGAGATCCCAGTTCAAGTCTTAAATATTCCATCTGCTGAAGTTTCCTCAGAAAAGGTTCCTTTTCCCAGGGTTTTTTAGGTTTCTATTTTTGCCCCTTCTCCCCCTAAAAGAAGAATAAAGGAAAGTTGGGGAAATCAGAGAATCCTGAATCTTTGTGCGCGGTGAAGTTAAAGAGTCACCCTCTGGGCCTGGTGGGGATAACCGCATCTGCCTGGCATCAAGGCTATCCACTGCCTGGTCTAACCCCAGACCCCCTTGTGCACCTGCCCTTAAGCACCAAAAACTGAACTGCTCGAAGAGAACATACAGTAGATAGGAAAACTAGTAACTGACTGCAGGCTTGACAGCAGTCTCGGTGATTCCTGAAAATCCACAACAGGAAATCTAACGATCCTCCATCCCTCCTGGCCATTCATCAAAAGCAGACGAGTCACAGCCATAGGGAGGCCGGTGGCTGAAGACGAAATGCCAGCACCACTTTTCCTCATTTAGGACTGAGTTTTCTCCTTCCACACCAAGGACAAGGAGCAACCGGAGGGAGGTGGTTGAAGAGGGAGGGGGCGGGTAATAGGTCCCCAAGTTTCAGACAGTAGCGGGTTAGAAAGAGCGAAAGCCACCTAGCTCTTCTGAGCTACCTCGGCTGCCAGTCCCCGGGATCACATCCGCAGCCGATCGCCAAGGGTCCGGCCTACACAGACTGACCCGGGCGTTTCACCTGGTGCCCGACCACGGCCCTGGCGCCCGGCCCAGGCTGCCAGCCTCCTTCCCCTCCCCCGCTTCTTAGGGAACAAGGAGGAGACGGTGGCAAACGCACCCAGACCGGGGGCCAAGGGGGGACGCCGGCGCGTGCTGGGAGGGGCATGAGTTACACCCGCGACCCTTGGAACTTGGAACGGCTTCCCCAGCCCTGGCGGGCGCCGGCCCCCAGACCGTGCCGCTGGGAGCGGGCGGGCGCCGCGATTGGCCGCCGCCGGCTTCACTCGGTGGGCGAGCCCTACCGGCGAGGCGGAAAGGAAGTGGCGGCCGCCGCGGCTTTGCACCAACCATGTTCGGCCAGCGGGCGAATGTCACCCGGCGCCCGGAGCCGGGTCGGAGGGCACGGGGCGGGCACTCGCGTCCCCACCCCGCCGCGGCCCGCGCCCCGGGACCCCGAGGGGACGCCGGCCCCCACGGCGCCGCTCGGTCCCCGGAGGCTCCCCGCCCCCACCTCGCCCGCTCCGCAGCCGAGGCGGGTCAGGCCCAGCGCGCGAGGCCGGCCGGGGGCGCCTGCGGGGATCCGGGGGCGCACGGCGCTAGGCCGCGGCCCGGGCGGCTGACCCCTCGGCGCGGTGCCCTCCCGGGACGCGCCGCCCGAGCCCCTCGCGCGCCGGGACAAGTGCAATGACAAAGCCCCAGGGCCCGACCGGGCGCTGGCCGGCGGGAAGGAGGACGCGGCGTCCCTTCCGAGCGGCGGCGGCGGCGGCCCAGCCCCCAGGAAGCAAGGCGCGTCGGCCAGGCCCGGCGCCCGGCCCGGCTCGGAGCCCGCCCTCCCGTCCCGGCCGCTGGCACCCGACGCCCGCGACCCGACTCCGAGCCCGGCAGGCAGGCGAGCCCCGGGACCGCCGCGGGGCGCCCCGGCAAGTTTCCTCTGGCCGTGGCTGGAGGCGCTCCTCCCGGCCGGGGCGGGCGGCGGTGCCTGCTTATTTACGCTGGAGGCAGCCTGGAGAGACGCCGCCGCGGGCACCGAGAAGGACCCGCTCCCCTCCTTCGGATCCGCTGGCGGCGGTGGCTGCACACACACGCGCGCACACACAAACACGCACATACACACAATTTTGTTTTAAATGAGGCCCGACTCCAGCGGACCTGCACCCCCACACACAACACCTGGGGCGCAGAAGCACACACAGCACGTCTGTGTGGATGGAGCCACCTCTCCGCATCTGCAAATCCAAAAGTGAAATTAAACCTCCACCAACCTCCTCCTCCTCCTCCTCCTCCTCCCTCTACCTCCTCCTCCTCCTCCTCGCAGCCTCAGCAGCCCCAGTAGCAGCAGCAACAGCAGCAGAACCTGCTTCCCCTAAAATCAGACGATCCATAATTGCGCCGACTGTTCCTCCAAAAATCGGTATTAATATTTATGAACCCCGGCATTTTCCGTCTGCAAAACATCGTGTCAAGGCATCAGGACACGCATACACACACGGCCCCCCACAGTCCCCAGAAACATGCCCTCGAGAGAAACACACGCACAGTCACAACTATTATTTGAAAAATGTTACCTCTCAGTGTGCTTTTTTCACGCTACCAATACAATTCCGCAAGGTGTAAGTGTTGCTAGGGTGTGTGAAATGGAAATGAAAGCCCGTCAGTTGAATAATCGCAGGAGCAAAACTAAAAGTTACTCCCCGGCTTGCCTGAGAACAGTCCAGATCGAAAGCAAAACAAGGAGAGGAAACTGCGAAGAGCCGCGGCTGGAAATCCCCCCACCCCCCGCCCTCCTCCGGCCGCGCTCCCTCCCTCGCCTCCCCTCTCCGCCCTCCTCCCTCCGCCCTTCCTCCCCAGTGTTTGTTTCAAGCTTGTGCAACCAGGAGGTGGAGGCGGAGGGAGGGCGCGAGCGCCCGGCCGGGAGGTGCGGAAGTTCGCCGCCGCAGCTCATTGGCGGGCAGCGCCGCTTTCATCATTTCTCGGAAAAGTCAATTTCATTTTCGCTTCCCCAGGTCGCGGCGGCGGGAGTAACAAGCAGCGGCTCGTGAGTCGGTGGCTCGCACCCAGGGGCGCCCGCACGCGCCGCTAGAGCGCCCGAGTCGCGGTCCGGGGTGGGGGGCGCAGGCCCGCGACGGTAGGGGAGGAGGGCGGGCACCCGACTGTCCATCCTCAGGGTGGCCTGAAGGTTCCAAGAGGGCGTCCGGCGAAAGCACGGGGCTCCGACCATCCGGTTAGCAGGGCTGGTGTGACTGCTTAGAGCGAATGAAAATTCGTTTTGTGACACTGACCACTTCCAAGGAATGAAAGGAGCGTCAACCGAAACGACAGCATTGCTTGCGTCCTTACCTAATTGGAACCTTATCCGTGGTTGAGGGTGCCACCATTGGAGGGGCCGCCCCGCCCTCTGACACCACCTGGCACTCCGCTCCACTTAGTAGCTAGAACGAAAAGGAGGCCCATCCCCCAGTAAGTCACAGCCCACGCCAAGATGAGTTATGGAGCTTGTGCGACCGAAGTTTCTTCATTGCAGGGCGAGGTGGACAAGGGTGTGAGTTACTTTGACTTCAAGACGTCTTGGTGGCGGCTGGTTCTGAGAGAGGCTTTATACTGGAGCACTTCCAGCAAAATTCGGCTTGGGCCTCCTTAACTCACTGTCTGGGCACCCTTGGCCTCGGTTTTCAGCCAAAGCCGAAGGCCTCAGTGTTCAAGGCTGTAAATGGAGATAAATGAGAGAAGAAGGTACAGCCCCCGTGACAGGTGCAGCAAGCAATGCAACTTCCTTGGGACCTACCCTTTGTGGTTCCTTGCTTTAAAAAAAGTATAGATGCACATTTAGTTAGACCTGTTTCTTCCTCGCATGCAGTTTCATCAGGTCTTTTCCCAGACTTCTGTACACAACAGAGAAAGTTCCTTCCTGGGAGACCATAGCTGGCTGTATGTAAACAGTTGCCTTAAAAAAAAAAAAAAAAAAAGATAAGAAAAAAACTCCAACACCTCTCTGTCACGAAAGTATTGAATTACATAGACTGGGGGGAGAAATGAAAGTATCCAAGTAAACGTGTGTGGTAAGGAAATAGCTAAGGGCTCAGGATTCTGTTTTGTGACTCTGGTCTCAGAAATAGACCTCACATACACATTATTCCTTATCCCCTCTATTGTAATATTCATTTTTTTTTTTAAGAGACAGGGTAGGCCGGGCGGGGTGGCTCATGCTTGTAATGTCAACACTTTGGGAGGCCGAGGCAGGAGGATCACCTGAGGTCGGGAGTTCGAGACCAGCCTGACCAACATGGAGAAACCCTGTCTCTACTAAAAATACAAAATTAGCCAGGCATGGTGGCACATGCCTGTAATCCTAGCTACTCGGGGAGGCTGAGGCAGGAGAATTGCTTGAAACCAGGAGGCGGAGGTTGTGGTGAGCCGAGATCGTGCCACTGCACTCCAGCCTGGGCAATAAAAGGGAAACTCTGTCTCAAAAATAAAAAGAGACAGAGAGAGGGGCTTGCTCTGTCACCCAGGCTGTGCTATATCATAGCTTACTGTAACCTTGAACTCCTGGCCTCAAGCGATCCTCCTGCCTCAACCTCCCAAGTAGCTGGGACTACAGACCTGCAACAGCGCCTGGCCCAGCCCCTGACTTTCTTATGTCATATAGCAATGATCACTAAGGTAAAGTCTATACAAACTATAGAATAGTCATTCTTTACCTAACCCGGGGACACAAGTTAAAAACCTAGTATTCTTTTTTTTCCTGTACCAAAACAATCATCTTCCTTTATTTTCCCTGGAGCGGGAAGAGGAGAGTCGAGAGGAAGGGAGGAATGCAAGGTGTCACTTTGAACTTCTCATTCACCACACACGTGAGATTCCACTCTCATGTCATCAGCCTCTGCGCACAGGCCCCAGGTGAAAGAAATAATGAGGTCTAGTTGGACCAGCTAACGCTGCCTGCCTTGTGTTTATAAAAGGCAGCTGCCTCTGTGGTGTGATTTCAGGGGAGCCAGACAGGGCTGGGGCCACGAACCTGTATCCTGCATCCTAACCACTTATCCATGCATGAGGCTAACTGGAAACTCACTTGCTGGGTACAGATAACTTCCAAACTATTGTGATGCTCATGCTTGACTTCCAAAGGAACATGTTTCAGGAAAGGCAATTGCCTTAATTATGGTCTTTGATAAGCAGGAAGAAGTTTGTTGTTCCTTTTTTTCTTAATGTCCTGCTTTGTGCAACATACATCCAATCAGTCATATCCTATTGACACTACCCCTAAATATCTCTGGACCTGGCCCATGCCCAGGGCACTGCCTTCATTCAGTTATTGCACTTGCCTGCTGCCTGTGCTCCTGGTCTCCTGTTTGGACCTCGTCAGGTCAGCAGCCACACTACTGCCAAAATTCAGTAGAAAATTAACTTCAGGTAAAGCACAATTCCAAACCTAACACTGCCCCCTCAAAAGCCTCTCTGTAACCTTCAGAATAAAGGCCATATTATTTGACAAGACACATAAAGTCCATTGTAATCCGGCACCAAACGACCTTTCCAGCCTCATCTCCTGCCACTGTGCCCCACAAGCCCTACATCCCTCCGTTGCCAAACCAGCCTCCGTTCCTTTTTGTCAAACAACAGAGCTGTCTTCTTGTTCATCGTTTTATCCTTAGCATGGTGCCCGGCACACAGGCACCGAAATACTTGTGAATTAATAATTACTTGCTCTTTTCATCATGCTCTCATAAAATATTTCAGACTTGATCAGAGTCTTGTATTATATTTTAATAGCTTTTTAATATAAATGTAACTAGTGTCTTTTTGTACAGAATTTGGAAGATGCAAGAATGGTGAAAGAAGAACATAAGCCACCTGACATCTCACTAGTCAGGAATAGACCTGTGGATATTTTTATGTATTTCCTTCTAGTGATCTTTCTAAGGGACCATTTCCAATCCTCATCTCCTCCGTCTCTGTGTAGGATTTAAGAATGCTGACTGTGCAGCCTGCTCTCCGCGATGCCCATGTGACAGCCTGCTGTCCTATTCTAGTTCTTGGCCGGCTCGTCGTCTGCTGCCAGCCCCCTAAATTATGGTGTTTCCAGGCATTCTCTCCTCAACCCTCTTATTTTCTCATTCTACATGCTTTATCTTTGGGTGCTCTCCTCCACGCCCAGGGCTTCAGATATCACTATTTGCTGATGACTCAAAATCTGTAACTTCTGAGCTCTGGACACATTAACTCCTACACATGCCTCAGGTGCAACAAATGATATATGTCCCAAATCAGAGAGAACATCTTTTCCACAACCTTGCACTGTTCACTTCATTGATGAGCTGGGAAACTGGAGGACTCACAGACTGCCCCCCTTTCCTTAGTCCCAGGGCCTCCCTGAAGCATGGGTGTTGCTTGCAATTTTCCAGGCCCCTAAACTCATAAAACATAAGATAGAATGAATTTCTGTTCTTAGGCCCTTGATGACATGTCACTGCAAACCAAATATGTACCAATGAACCAAAACAGCCACATGGTACTGATACAGTCGAGAAGATTTCTTAGCCCTTTGATGAGATGCATGTAATAATGAATCTCTGTGGAAACTACAGCCTTTCTGGAAGCCTGTGTAAAAAAGTAGGCGCGGTGGCTCATGCCTGTAATGCCAGCACTTTGGGAGGCTGAGGCAGGCAGATCACGAGGTCAGGAGATCGAGACCCTCCCAGCCAACACGGTGAAACCCCATCTCTACTAAAAATACAAAAACTTAGCCGGGCGTGGTGGCGGGCGCCTATAGTCCCAGCTACTCGGGAAGCTGAGGCAGGAGAATGACGTGAACCTGGGAGGCGGAGCTTGCCGTGAGCCAGATTGTGCCACTGCACTCCAGCCTGGGCGACAGAGCAAGAGCAAGACTCCGTCTCAAAAAAAAAGTCACCTTTGCCATACTGAGGAAATCTGACCTAACACTTCAGTCTAATGTGAAAAAAGTTGAAGGATCTTGTATAGTGAAACTAGAGTCATCTCCTGGGTGAAGTATGTTTGTATCTCACTTGTGGGATGGAACATCCTAAAAGCTCTGCCTGGCCGCCTTAGGACTCATTTGTTTTCAGGGGAGTCGGGTAAGGACAATATGACTTGAGCACAATAGTGCCAGATCTCTCCGAGTGGATCTTTGCTAAGGAAGAAATGTAAAGACACGTTCAAAGTTGACCCCTTTCAAATGGGTTTTTAATTTAGCTTCCTAAAATTGAAACAAAGTTTCATAAAATAATCATTCAAGTAATATTTGTTGAGTGCTCAGGAACATTTCCCAGCACTAGGGATACAGCAGTGAACCAAATGAATGAAAGTCCCAGCCTTCTAAGCCGTTTGCTTACAGTCTGGTAGGCTGACATGTTGATTTCCACCGTGGCATCCGAGTGATGGCACCGACATCATCTCCACCTATAATCACAGACTTTAGAACTGTACGTTCAACCTGGGAATGCGTAACGGGAAGGTGTATACGTGAAAACCTAAGTATTTATAACTGTGATTAAATCAGGAACTGCAGGTCTGCAAGCTGATGCTCAGTTTTCTCCCAGGATCACTAGGACCACTTCTGTCTTGGCCACTGGGGCTCCCCTCCGAGGTGCTGCAATTTAGGGGGTTAGAGAGTCATGGAAAACGAGGGTTCCATGCTTGCCAGAGCAGTTGCCAATACAAAAGCCACAGATAATAACAGTCCTGCCTTGCAAAGAACATTATTGTGAAGTCCAAGTTGAATAAACACAAAGTCAAGTTAAATTTTGTGCGACAATAGAACAGTGATGGGATTGAAAGAACTATCAGTCAGAGTTCAAAGGTCATTGGCCTCAAGTTGAACCATTCTTGAGCATGTTCGACTATTACTTTATGTAATAGTTCCTTCCATTTTATAAGAAACTGGGAAGTGGGGGTCATTTTGTTGCAACTATTTTCTGAAAATCATGAGTTTACATTGACTAATATATTGCCCAGTTTTGGGTAATACTCATTCTGCCCTGTTCTGAAGGGAAAACACATTCTCTAAAATTGCCTGGATTTCTGTGTGTGTGTCTGTGTCTGTGTGTCTGTGTCTGTGTGTGTGTGCGTGCGTGTGTTTTTCCTTCCCCAAAGGAAGGCTTTCAACTTTGAAAACTTCCTGAAGTGTTTTTTGGCATAATTTCCCAAATGGCTGTGAAATATGTGAAATATTCATTATTTCTCTCTGGTGACAAACTATAAAGTAGTCCTTTTACCTTTAAAGACAGAGGGACACAGTGTCTATAGCTTTGCCTTGACGTTTGGAGAGCAATTACTATAATAGTTTCGGGTATTAAGGATATTTTAAAGAATACATTTCAAATTTGTAACCTAAATTGAGGACACTACTTGGTTCACTGGTCATCTGTATATTTGAAGAAATTTTTAATAGCGTTTATGTTTGTTTTCTTATTTTAAAATATTTAATTGTCGCCCAGGCATGGTGGCTCATTCCTATAATCTCAGAGCTTTGGGAGGTCAAGGCAGGAGGATCACTTGAGGACAGGATTTCAAAACCAGCCTGGGAAATATAGCGAGACGGTCTCCACACACACACACACACAAAATTAGGAGGGTGTGGTAGTGTGCACCTAGAGTCCTGGCTACTTGAAAGGCTGAGGCAGGAGGTTCCCTTGAGACCAGGTGTTCAAGTCTGCAGTGAGCTATAATCATGCCACTGAACTCCAGACTGCGTGACAGAAGGAGGTCCTGTCTATAAATAAATAAATAAATATTTTAAGTAAGTAAAAATAAAATATGTAATTGTCAAATAAAGATTGAACATATTCAAAGTAAACATGATTATTTGAGATACATATATTGTGTAACAATTACCACAAATGAATTAAAACATCCGCCAACCCCTTGCTGTGATTAGCTCCCAGAACTTATGATATTATACATAACTAAAAGTTATCTTTTGGCTAACACCTCTCCATTCCACTTCCAATCCCTGGCAACCACCATTTTACTTTCTGCTTCTATGAGTTTAACATTTATAAACTCCACAAATAAGTGAAACCACACAATATTTGTCTTTCTGTGTCTGGCTTATTTTACTTAGCATAATGTCTTCCAAGTTCATCCATGTTGCAAATGAGATAGGATTTCTTTCTCTTTTTTATGGTTGAATAATATTCCATTGTATATATGAACCACAATTTGTTATCTGTTCATCTATTGGTGGACACTCAGTTATTTCCACATCTTGGCCATTGGAAATAGTGCAGCAGTGAACACAAGGGAGCAGACATCTCCTCACGATGTTGGTTTGATTTCGTTTTGATATGTACCCAGAAGTGGGATTGCTGGATTGCGTGGTGGTTTCATTTGGTACTGTTATACAAATGGTAATTCCACTTTCATTTTTTGAGGAACCTCCATACTGGTTTCCATAGTGGCTGCATCTGTCTATATTCCCACCAAGTGTGCAAAGGTTCCCTTTTATAGCCCTTCTAACAGGAGGGAGGTATATCTCTTTGTGATTTTGATTTGCATTTCTCTGATGATTCATGATGTTGAGCACTTTTGCATACACCTGTTGGCCATTTGTATGTCTTGTATGGAAAATGTCTATTCAGGTTCTTTGTTCATTTGCTACAACGTTTACTATTTCTCTGTAAGCCTTTAGTCTCAGCATATGAAGCGTGATGATGTTCAGTGTGTTCTCTTCCTTCCCAAACTTCATAGCGTTCTGAATAGTACACCTTTTTCTATTTGAAAATGTTTGGAAATTTGCCAATCAGAAAGACAGAAGAGTGTCATAAAACAAAGGATTGAGAACATTTTAAAAGTTCTCACTTCCTTAAAGAACTTTATCTCTGCTAAATACCAAATGTGCATGGCAATTCACATGCACAGCTCTTGGCGCAGTCTCCTTAACCTTTGATTCATCTTGGCGTCATTTACCATCCATGTTTAGTGAGCACGGGGATGCTCCAGGCACTCTGAGAGCTGCTGTGAAGACAGCAAGAGCCAGACGAGACCTCTACGCCCATGCCCCTGATGCTCTAGTGAAGGTGAAGGCAACAGACAGATAAACAAGCAAACCAACACAACAGTCACAGGTTGTCTCAGTGCTCTGAAGGAAATCAACAGGAGCTTTGGTAGAAAATACTGTGCCAACTAGGTGGTCAAGAAGCTTACTCTGAGGAAATGAGATTTAAGTCAAGACGTGAAGAATGATGTGGTCCTGTATTAGTTTGCCAAGGCTGCCATAAGAAAGCCCCACAACTGAGTGGCCTAAATAACCAAAATTTATTCTCTTACAGTTCCGGAGGCTGGAAGTCTGAGAACGAGGCATCCACAGAGTTGGTTCCTTCTCAAGGCTCTGGAGGAGACTTCCACACCTCCTGGCTTCTGGTGGTTTGCCAGCAAGCTTGGGCTTTCTTTGGCTTGTAAATGCATCACCCCGCTCTCTGTCTTGATGGTTATGTGGTGTTCTCCCTGCACAGGTGTCTGTGTCCACATTTCCTTTTTTTATAAGGACACTTATATTGATCATATTGGATAAGGAGCCCACCCTACTCCCACAGGACCTCATTTTAACTAATTGTATCTCCAAATACCCTATGTCCAAATAAGGCCATGTTCTGAGGTACTGGGAGTTAGGACTTCAGCATATGAATTTGCAGGAGGAGAACACAATTCGACCCTCCACAGATACCAACTGCACCCAAGCAGAGGAAAGAGTGGGGACAGAGGTCTGGGAAGCAAGAGGGTCTGGCAATATTCTGGAAACAGACAGGAAATGACCGACTTCAGAGTTACGTGACAGAAAGAGGACAGGGATGTGGTGAATAGGTGGAAGACACTAGAATAAGGGGTTTGCATTTTATTTTAAGAGCAATAGGAAGATTTTGAAGGGTTCTAAGTAAGATCAACGTGTGGTTTTAAAAACTGACACTATACATTTCCCAATTGTCTCTCCAACATCAATGAAATGCAAGAATTTCTTCAGTTGTGATTTTTTTTTTTTTTTTTTTTTTTTTGAAACGGAGTCTCCCTCTGTCACCCAGGTTGGAGTGCAGTGGCCGGATCTCAGCTCACTGCAAGCTCCCCCTCCCAGGTTCACGCCATTCTTCTGCCTCAGCCTCCCGAGTGGCTGGGACTACAGGCGCCCGCCACCTCGCCAGGCTAGTTTTTTTTTTTTTTTTTTTGTATTTTTTAGTAGAGACGGGGTTTCACCGCGTTAGCCAGGATGGTCTCGATCTCCTAACCTCGTGATCCGCCCGTCTTGGCCTCCCAAAGTGCTGCGATTACAGGCTTGAGCCACCGCGCCCGGCCTCAGTTGTGATTTTTTTAAAGTTTTTTAGAGTCTGGGTCTTTCCCTGTCACCCAGGCTGGAGTGCAATGGCACAATCACAGCTCACTGCAGCCTTGAACTCCTGGGTTCAAGCAATCCTCCTGCCTCAACCACCTGAGTAGCTGGAACCACAGGTGCGCACCACCAGGACTCAATAATTTTTGTAGAGACAGGGTCTCATTATGTTGTCCAGGCTGGTTTCAGACTTCTGGCCTTAAATGATCCTCCTGCATCAGCCTCCCAAGATGTTGGGATTACAGGTGTGAGCCACTGCACCTGACAAATCATTGATTTCTTAGAGGAATTTCCAACTGTTCTTTATTGCCCTCTCAGTCTATTGCATGACACATTTATAACACTCTAAAATAATTCAGTCTTTTTAATTTCTGTTTTTGAATTCCTAACTCAAAATATTTATTCTCCTTTAACTTTCTCTCCAATTTCCATTTCCACAAAAAAATAAAGTTAATTAATGTTATTTTACGCAACACACCCACACAAATACACAACAACTTTTAAAAGAAAAAAAAAGCTAGGCCAGGTGTGTGTGGTGGTTCGCGTGTATAATCCTAGCCCTTGGGAGGCCAAGGCAAGAGGATTGCTTGAGCCCAGGAGTTCGAGACCAGCCTGAGCAACACAAACAGACCCTTTTTGTTTGTTTGTTTTTGAGACGGCCAAATCTCAGTTCACTGCAAGCTCCGCCTCCCAGGTTCCCGCCATTCTCCTGCCTCAGCCTCCCGAGTAGCTGGGACTACAGGCGCCCGCCACTGAGCCCGGCTAGTTTTTTGTATTCTTTAGTAGAGACGGGGTTTCACCGTGTTAGCCAGGATGGTCTCGATCTCCTGACCTCATGATCCGCCCGCCTCGGCCTCCCAAAGTGCTGGGATTACAGGCTTGAGCCACCGTGCCCGGCCCGACCCTGTTTTTACAAAAAAGAAAAATACAAAAATGAGCTGGGCATGGTGGCTCGAGCCTGTGGTCTCAGCTACTTGGGAGGCTTAGATGGGAGGATTTATTGAGCCCAGGCTGCAGTGAGCCGTGACCATGTTCCCGAAATGCCAGGGGTTCAGTCTAGGTCCTGCTACTCACCTCACAGAAAGCTAATCACTAGACAACAATTATTGCCAAGGAAGAAGGCTTTCATGGGGTGTTGCAGCCGAGGAGATGAGAGATCAGTCTTAAATCCATCTCCCTGACCACTAAAATCAGGGGTTTATGTGGCAGGGAAGAAGTATAATAATGTGTAAGAAAGCAGAAACTAGGGAGGAGCAAGGAAGCAATCATGATGAATGAGGGCCTGGCATCTCATTGTCTGGATATAATTATCTGGTAAGTTTCAGTTCTTAGGTACTTTTTGCCAGAACTGGAGGTCCTTTCCTGAGGAAGAAGCTCAGGTAAAACAAATGTAAATTTCAAGCTTTAAGACCAGAAGGATCAATGTATATGGTTTTCCAAGAAAAAAAAAAAAAACTGTCTATGGGACTATTGGGTCAGTTTCAGTGGTGTCACAGTACTCTAGCCTGGGCAACAGAGCAAGATCTTGTGTCAAAAAAAAAATAAGAAGAAGTATATTCAACTGTGGATTTCAGGCACATACTATTTTCCTCATTCCATCTTGAATGAACAGTAATAATTTTCAGAGATTGTGTCACCACAAAACCAACATTCATTTCAAACTTTTCAAATGTATTCACTTTTTTGATTACTAAAAATTTTCAGATATTTCCATCAGAAACTCCTTGTGTGATAAATGGTTTATGCAAAACTGAATTTTTGTTGGCAAAACAATCAGCATAAGTAAAATTTGAATGTGCTGTAATTTGAAAGAAAATACTGGTTTCAACAGCCCATCATGTATTTTCTCAACCTGAAACTGTGGATCCTGGCTTTAGGCACCGCTCCTTTCCAAACAAAGGTCTGCTTTTTTCTGTCTTACATATTGAAATTCTGGGTAGACTGTCATTTAGGAAAAAGATAATGTTGCTTTAAAAAAATAGGAAAAAAATCAAAATCATTAATATCAACTATTAGTTTTACTTCAGTTCAAATAATTAGAAGAAAGAAAACACAGCCAAACATGACTGAAATGCTGTAAGACCGAAGGAGAGAAGAAACAGTACTGCAAACAGCAGAAGGCTTGGCCAGTATCACCTTAGTTAGCAAGTTCATGCTGGGCAGCCAGGCAGAGGCAGTCACTTGTGAGATACCCACATTACAGGGCCATGATCGTCAAATTATGCTCAAAAGGCCTCCAGTTTTCTTTAGTTTTATTTCCTATCTTGATAAGATCTTTTGGTCTTTCCGATGCTGTAGAATGTGTCATGGGTGCTACTACCAGGGCAGGCTTCACAGTTGGTAAAGGATTTACCAAGATAGTTGTAGGAAACAAAAATAAAAGGCAGATTTGTTAGAGAAAGTGTGAAAATATGTTGCAAGGTTGCAACAGGCAGCACAGCAGAGAAGGGGCTGTCTGCAAAGAAACAGGCTGGAGGGAAATCTAATAGGGTCGTGCTGGAGGGGCTACGTGCAAAACAGAGGTCGTGGTGTCCACAGATGTTTGTGGGCATCTCTCACAACTGTTCATTGTTCTTCCCCACTTGGGGCCCTCCCCCACATGAGCCCCTCCCCCACATGAGCCCCTCCCCCACATGAGCCCCTCCCCCACACCCGCCCCCCCCCCCCCCCCCCCGCGGGCCCCTTCCTCATTGTTGCTTACTTATCCAGACTCCACAGAACCAACAGCATTATGGCCACTTGTTTCACAACGTGTGCAGTGGATGTCACACTGTTAAGACAGTTTCTGATAAACCTTTTTTGCTGATGGAGAAATTAGAGGAACGTTATCCCTCATACTGTCATCTGTCACAATGCTTAGAAATATCTTACCCCATAAATACATTTTCATTTGTTGATACTTTTGCTGATTATGAGCTTAAGCATGTTAGTTGGAAATATTTCTGCTATACATTGAGAGTAAAAGGAAAAGAGTATGACCACCGTAAAGATGGGCACATACATGAAACCACAGGGAAGTACATCAAAACATTAACAGTGGGTGTCTCTGAGTGATGGGCTATGGGTGATTCTTGTTCCTATTGAAAAGTTAACATTTTTGAGAATAGATTTGACTTAACTGTTAAGAGAAAATGCTGGCCGGGCACAGTAGCTCATGCCTGCAGTCTCAGCACTTTGAGAGGCCAAGGAGGGCAGATCACGAGGTCAGGAGTTTGAGACCAGCCTGGCCAACAGTGAAACCCCATCTCTACTAAAAATACAAAAATACAAAAAATTAGCTGGGCATAGTGGTGGGTGTCTGTAATCCCAGCTGCTTGGGAGGCTGAGGCAGGAGAATCACCTGAACCTGGGAGGCAGAGGTTGCAGTGAGCCGAGATTACACCACCGCACTGCAGCCTTGGCGACAGTGCAAGACTCGGTCTCAAAAAAAAAAAAAAAGTACATAATTTTATAGGTGATTTCAGAACCTATTTCCTGATATGCTTACGATTTTTTATATTATCTGGCTGTAATGCTTACCTGGTTTTTCTACCGTGCTTCAAACCAGAAAGCACTGATTAACACGTCTTTTAAGAATGTTTAAATCTATGTGTATATTCAAGTTACATAGATGATAATTTTTTCCTACAAGTGCTGTATAGTTTCTCCCAGTCTTTCATTTCATCAAGATACTTCCTTTTTAGAAGTATTTGTTTTTATCTTAGCAGTTCAAATATTGACTCTCTGAAGGAACTTATAACAACATATAAGAACAAACTTTCTGGGATTCAGTGCTCCCAAGGTATAAAAATAATGTATCAATTAATGTGTGACCAGCTCAATAGCTATTAATAAATGATACATCCCATTCTCATCATCAATATCTAAATAATATTTTGTTTTGATGAATATCATGTTTTAAATATGCTTAAGAATTCCAAGAAATCTGTAACAACTAAAGTGTCTTTTCTAACTGTAAATTTCATTTCACTTACATTAAATTTCAATTACTGTATTCTTAGCAATCAAATTCAAATTCTTAAATCTCAAAAATGAATGAGGACTCAAAAATATCAGACATCTATGTTAAATTTGCTCTTTGGCTTTCTTTCTGGCATTTTCATGTTTACTTATCATATTGTCTATTTCACTTGCTCAATGTCCATACCCAATCAGATCGGCAGAAGAGGAAAGACAAGATCATCTTGTTTGAGGGCAGTGAGGGAAAGGATTTTCCCCTTCTCTGTCTCTCACACACACGCAGACACACACACACAGACACACACATGAGACACACACACGCACATACACACACACACAGAGTAGAGTTGGGCTCCTCTGCCCAGATCCTCATTTGGAATTCAGAACATTTTTTTCCCACAGAAATAATAAGAAACTATAATATTATAAGTACATAGTTCAGCTTCATTATGGGTTAAAAGAAGGGTTTGTGGGCTGGCATGAGAATATACCAGTTTATAACATTGTATACTTGGGAAAATTTCATTCTGAAGTCTAAACTGCTATTTTTTTAGAAGAAACTGTTGGAGCACCCTGGGATGTGTGGGCCTGGGACTGTTTGCCTTTGGCAAGGCTATGCTCAGAGCTTTGGAGGAGCCAAGGAAGAAAGGCCTGGTTTCTGATCTTAAGGTGTTTGCAGTGTGCATTGGGAGACATACACTGCAATGGAAGATCATTACTGCAAGAGAGAAGTGGCATGGAGCCTCATTCCCCGGTAACATTTTAATGCATTCTTCTATGTATTCATTCCAAATCATTGACTTTATAGTATTACATAGTATAGTGTTTCCCAGCTACATAGTATAATTATCTTTCTTTTAATCTCTTTTTCATTAATATAGTTTAAATGTTTTTCTAAAATAAATAATACATAATTATAGTAGAACATTAGAGCCCTATAGACTTATTTGTAGTGATAAAATCACTGGAAAAAACTTGAACGTCTATTTGTAACTAAATAATTGAATTAACTGTGGTTGATCCATTCTCTGGAATGTTATGCACCAACAAAAATGAACAAATTGAGACTATCTGTTGACTGGGTGCGGTGGCTCACACCTGTAATCCCAGCACTTTGGGAGGCCAAGGTGGGTGGATGGCTTGAGCTCAGGAGTTTGAGACCAGCCTGGGCAACATAGTGAAATCCCATCTCTACAAAAATAAAAAATAAAATAAATAAATAAAATTAGCTGTATTGGTGGTGTGCACCTGTAGTCCCAACTACTCAGGAGGCTGAGTTGGGAGGATCACTTGAACCCGGGAAGCAGAGGTTACAGTAAGCCAAGAATGCACCATTGCCCTTTGGCTTATGCGACAGAGTGAGATTCTGTCTCAAAAAAGAAAAAAAAAAATCTGTTGATCTAGAAAGAGGACAGGATGTATTGTAAAGAATGAAAGTCAAGATGCGAATAAATGTTCATATTATAATCTCCTTTTTGCAAAAGCAACAGTGACACCCTCCAAAAAGTTTGAATTAAGAAAAGATAAAAAGGTGGACATGCCAAGCTATTAATATGGGTTACCTTGACGATCGGTCAGTTATTCTTTTTATATTGAAAAAAGTGAAATTTTTAAAACAAAATGAAAATGTGAAAATGAAAAAAAGAGAAAATAAAATCACTAGTTTCTGATTTCTGTTTTATTAGGTTGTGTGTGTGTGTGTGTGTGTGTGTGTATTTGTGTGTGTGACCTGCCCTGGGTAATTAATTATAAATATTTTTTTACTGCCAACTATGTTTATATCACTCCAAGGGCCTTCTGGCAGAAGTTCCTTTTTTTGTTTGTTTTTTCGAGACAAAGCCTGACTCTGTTGCTCAGGCTAGAGTTCAGTGGCGCAGTCTGAGGTCACTGCAGCCTCGACTTCCCAGGCTGAAGTGATCCTCCCACTTCAGCCTCCTGAGCAGCTGGGACCACAGGCATGTGCCACCACATCTGGCTAATTTTTTGTATTTTTCGTAGAGACAGAGTTTCACCATGTTGCCCAGGCTGGTCTCAAACTCCTGAGCTCAAGTCATCACCCACCTCGGCCTCCCAAAGTGCTGGGATTACAGGTGTGAGCCACTGTGCCTGGCTGCAGGAGTCCTTTTACCCAAAGCCACGCAATAGACCCACACGGAGACTTTTAACCAGCAATCATCTCAGTTCCCTCTGAGGCTGCCGGCGCTCCCTGTGACAGCGGCCCATCTTAGCCCTTCCTGTGTATCTCTGCCGTCTAAAGGATGAGAGTTTCCTAAAGTGTAGAACTGTGAGGAGTGAAGGGACATTCCTCTCATGCTGGCCTGAATCCTGCATCTGCTCTGGAAGTCCTTTGCCTTATACCATGGAGTTTGCCTAAATCACCTTAGAGAACCGACCTGGCACCTTCCAGGCCGGCTGGATGCATCCCCAGGAAGGAAGCTGCTGGTGGGGCCGGGTGCACTGAGTGTGCATGGAGAACAAAGTGCTGTGTACATTTCTGCTCAACACTAAGCCCACAGCGCCAGTTCAGAGGCTTCGGGAAGAGCAGGTGTCTTCATCCAGTTTCCACTGTGCCTCTTCTGAGGTACAGGAGATAGAGGTCCCTCATTTCAAGGTGACACTGGCATCAGTCAAGCACAGAGCTAACCAACTGCCAATCGTAAACAAGGAAGCCAGTGAGGACACCCAAGGAAAGGTGCAGAAAGCTTCCCCCAAGGAGTGGGATTTGAGGTCTACCTTACAAAACAGGTTGAAAATAAAGAGCAGAGTAATTGAAAATAGTTTTATGTGTGTATATGTATCTGTTGCTAATATCCAGCCTTAAAAAGCCTTCACATAGCCTTCAGACTTAAACATCTCACTCCACCGAGAGCACCAATCTGACAAATGCATTCAGTCCTCTAGTCCAATCCAGCTCAGTTTTCAAGCCAAGGGGATTTTGCTGAATTATATATTCAAGATATCAGTAGAGTTATGAAAGAAGGGTTGTTTCCCAGTTAAATTAGGGATAGTACGAGGAATCCTTCCGCCAACATGTGGAAGAAATATGTGCATTTAATCAGTTCTCTAAGGCAGCTCTTCGGCCTCTGAAAACATAGATGGAAACTATCTCCTTGTGATACTTTAACAGATTCCTTAGGAATGAAAGAGAAAAACTGAAAAGTTACAGTTACCAGATTAGTGCCCGCAGGCATGAATTCCTTGGCCCCTCCTACAGCATTCATCAGTGGATGGGCTGATGTAATGAAAGGCTCACTCATTCATGGTCACACACAGGATGTACAGAAGAGTAGCTTCAAGTTAATTGTTAACTCAGTGTTTCACTCACGAGTTAATTTAATTACATGTCTATGTCTATTCTATAACACCAAACATCTGGTGAAAACTAACAAAGACAATATCTAATATCCAGATGCTTACCTTGTGGTCACACAGGCAGAACACCTGTGCACTAACGTAGTATTCTACCCAGATGCTTGGTGGTAGGTGTCCATAGCCCTTGTTCTACAGAATTCATCTCTTCCAGTTAGCCAATGTAAAGCCCAGATTAGATTAAAAGTTTGTTTATCTCTAACTTTAGGCTTTGAACTTTAAAAAACAAAGGCACTATAGAAATCCATGACATGGTGAGCCATGTTTTCTGCTATAAAAATGTAAGAGACCTGGTTTCAGAATGGCAGAGTAAAGACATACTCACCGGCTGCCTTCTCTCAAAAATAACTCAGAAACAGCAAGGAGAACAAGTCACAGAAATGTACCCCATCCTTAGGAAACCAAGAAATATCTATAAATATGAAATGCGAAGACAGAATTTTGGAAGAAAGTTAAATATTTAAGGTCATGGATATCCCAGTTACCCTGATTTGATCTTTACACAATGTATGAATGCAACAAATTATCACATGTACCCCCCAAAATATGTACATCTATTATGTGTCAATGAGAAAAAAGGAATTTGGAAAAAGGAATGACAAATGATTTAGCAGAGAGAAAGAAAGTCAAACCTTATTCCCCACAAAGGGAGTTGAAGGGCTTTCTATGGGAAGTGAGTTAATTTTCCATATTGAACCTTCAAAGGCAAAAGGCACGGGAATAGGGGAAACTAAACAGAAGGACAGCAGGATTAAGCTAAAGCCTAATAAGGAACAGTTAGATCACTCCAATTCTCAGCCTCCATCCAGTTCTCAAGTGGCTGGTTGACTCCTCTCCCTGCAGATACTTAAGAGGACAGAAATGGAGTTCTTTCTAGGCAAAAGAATTGAGGAACACTCAGCTTAGTAAATAGTGAGATATCTCCATCCCCCTCCCACTGCTCAGACCCAGAAAAGCCACCAGAGTAAAATCCTCAGAAAAGAAATTGCAGGATGCTATCCCAGAGAAAATACGTGCAAACTCATGATATTTGGAGACCCTCAATTTTCCTCAGTGGACTTGGTCCCTCAGTTTTCCTCAGCGAAGGCCACCGGTGTCATAAGCCCAGCACATGTACACAGAGCTTTCTGGTCAGCCTTTTTGATGTCTTATTATCATTATTATTATTATTATTATTATTATTATTATTATTATTATTGAGACAGAGTCTTACTCTGTCACCCAGGCTAGAGTACAGTGGCACGACCACAGCTCACTGCAGCCCCAACCTCCTGGGCTCCAGCAATTGTCCCACCTCAGCCTCCCAAATTGGTGGGTTTACAGGCATGAGCCACTGCACTGGCCCTTGGTGCCTTACTTTTAAAAAGTGAACCCCCGCCGGGTGAAGAGACACTCAAGGAAAAACTCTTATATGACCAAAATGAAAACAAACAGAATAGAAGAACCAGAAAAAAGCAAGATGATACAAGGAAAAAGACTACAGAAAAACTTTAATTAATATCATTAGTGATGTGAAAGCACATATTGCATCTGTGAAATAAGAGCAAACTAATATAAAAATGAATAAGTAGAGAACAAAGAAAAGCTCTTAGAAATAAAAATATGATAGAAATTTAAAATTCAATAGAATAATTGGAAGATGATATGGTTTGGCTCTGTGTCCCCACCCATACCTCATCTCAAATTTTAACCCCTACGTGTAGAGGGAGGGACCTGGTGGGAGGTGATTAGATCATGGGGGTGGTTTCCCACATGCTGTTCTCGTGATAGTGATGGAGTTCTCGTGACAGTGATGGAGTTCTCGTGATAGTGATGGAGTTCTCGTGATAGTGATGGAGTTCTCACGAGATCTGATGGTTTGAAAGGGTGGGGTGGCACTTCTCCCTTTGTTCTCTCTCTCTCCTGCTGCCATGTAAGGCCTGCCTTGCTTCCCCATCACCTTCCGCCATAATTATAAGTTTCCTGAGGCCTCCCCAGCCATGCATAACTGTGAGTCAAATAAAATTCTTTCATTCTTAAATTACCCAGTTTCAGGTAGTTATTTATGGCAATGTGAAAACAGACTCATACAGAAGGTAAGGTCAAGTAAATCTCATATAAGATATAAGGAAATAATAAAGAAAAGGGCAGTATCCAAAACAAACAAACAAAAGAAAGAAGCAAGGAAAATGGAGGCTTAATCCAAGGGATCCAATATCCAATGGAAATTCCAGAAAATGAAAATTTAGATGACAGTAGACAGGAAGTTAGCAAAGACATAATAGAAGAATGTTTCCTAAAAAATTTCCAAGAGCATGATTTGCCAAATTTAAAAGGCATCCCAATGTATAGCACAACATTTGAATGAAGATCAGATGTGGAGATTAAGACCATCATTACAATTAAGAACTAAAAGGACCGTTGGCCATGAGAGAGTAAACACACTGGACTTGAAATCCTGGAGAAAACAAGTAGAAAACCGGACAAAACATACAAAGCAATTGTTTTCAGGCATTAAGTAATAGGCAGCACAAGACTATGATCCTTGAGAAGAAAGAAACAAACGAAGTAAGCCCTATGATCATCTATGACAGGGGCAATTTTCGTACTGCAGTTGCAATGATGGAGGACTCAGAGAGAGCCAGGAAAGGGAGTTGAGAAAACAAACATCAGCGATCAGTTAGGCTGAGGCAGCTGGAAGTTGTGAAGCAGAGTTCTGGAAGAGAAGTGATTATACAGAGTATGTCTACTTGAGCGTTTGCTGAGTAGTGGACCATGTATGTGGACAACAATATTCCACTCTGCTGGACAAAGAATGACTAAAACATGCTAAACTAAATATTCCCAGAGCTCGCATGGGCCTTAGAATTGATCGAACTTCTGAGAGCCAGAATGGAGAGGCCTTACTGATTATCAGAGGTATTCATGTCTCTCTGGTATGGCTGAACAGTCGGACTGAAAGGTATTTTAGCCTTGCCTGAGCAAAGCTAAAATCAGGTCTCAAGGGATGACTGATCTGCAAGTATAACTGCCTGCCTAAACAAAACCAAAATATTATTAAAGTAAGACAAAAAACAAGTGAACAAAAATCCAGACACACAACAATGTAAAATTCACAATGTCTAAAATCCAATTTAAAAAATTACCAAACATGTCAAAAAGTAAGAAAATATAACCCACAATCGAGAGAAAAAAATCAATCAATAAGGACATAGATAAAAGCCAGAGATGATAGAACTAGTAGATAAGAATATTTTTAAAGAGCTTTTATAATTGTGAATGCATACCTCAAGGAAAATCTGAAGCTAATGAGAAAATAAATGGAAGATATTCAAAAAAGAACCAAATGAAATTTCTAAGATAAAAAGTACACCATCTGGGCTGGGCACAGTGGCTCATGCCTGTAATCCCAGCACTTTGGGAGGCCAAGGTCACGAGGTCAGGATTACGAGGTCAGGAGTTCGAGACCAGCCTGACCAACATAGTGAAACCCCATCTCTACTAAAAAAAAAAAAGGAAAAAAAAATTGAAATATTAGCCAGGTGTGGTGGCAGGCGCCTGTAGTCCCAGCTACTCGGGAGGCTGAGGCAGGAGAACGGCATGAACCCGGGAGGCAGAACTTGCAGTGCCGAGATTACACCACTGCACTCCAGCCTGGGCAACAAAGCAAGACTCTGTCTCAAAAAAAAAAGAAGTACACCATCTGAAATGAAAATTTCACTTAGTAGAGCCAGTGCTCAGATGTTGGTTTCTAAAACCATTCTCCAACAAAAGAACCAGGCCTCCTTGGAGAAATGACTGATTTTAGGACTGGGGCAGAAATATACAAGATGAGCCTAGAGCATCTTATAGTGCCAGAGGTTTAAAAGTGCTATTAAAAAACGGTAGTATGTAAGAAAGTGCTAAAAAGTAAAATGTCAAAGGAACACAGTAGCAAACTGAGGAAAGTCAATGCTGTAAAATTTTGAGCATTAAAATGAATAAAGTACAGTCATCCCTCAGTATCCAAGGGCAATTAGATCGAGGACCCCATGGATGATGAAATTCACAGATACTCAACTCCCTTACATAAAACAGAGCAGTATTTGTATATAACCTATGCGCATCCTCCTGTATACAGTAAATCATCTCTAGATTATAGTACTTAATGCAATGTAAATTCTATGTAAATAGTTGTTATACTGTATTTTTATTTGTATTATTGTTGTTTTTTATTTTTATCTTTTTAAAAAATATGTTCAATCTGCAAAAATCACAAGCATTCTTATAGACAAGCAGAGAGCCAAATCATGACTGAACTGCCATTCACAATTGCTACAAAAAGAATAAAATACCTAGGAATACTGCTAACAAGGCAAGTGAAGGACCTCTTCAAGGAAAATTACAAACCACTGCTCAAGGAAATCAGAGAGGACACAAACAAATGGAAAAACATTCCATGGTCATGGATAGGAAGAATCAATATTGTGAAAATGGCCATACTGCCCAAAGTAACTTACAGATTCATTAAACTACCATTGACATTCTTCACAGAATTAGAAAAAAAAAAAAAACTACTTTAAAATTCATATGAAACAAAAAAACAGCTTGTATAGCCAAGACAATCCTAAGCAAAAAGAACAAAGCTGGAGGCATCACACTACCTGACTTCAAACCATGCTACAAGGCTACAGTAACCAAAACAGCATGGTACTGGTACAAAAACAAGACACATAGACCGATGGAACAGAATGGAGATCTCAGAACTAAGACTGCATATCTACAACCATCTGATCTTCAACAAACCTGACAAAAACAAGCAATGGGGAAAGGATTCCCTATTTAATAAATGGTGCTGGGAAAACTGTCTAGCCATATGCAGAAAATTGAAACTGGGTTGGGGTGACATGGTTTGGATCTGCGTTCCCACCTAAATCTCATTTTGAGTTGTGATACCCAATGTTGGAGGTGGGGCTTGGTAGGAGATGACTGGATCATGGGGGTGGCTTCTCCTGGCTTAACACATCCCCCTTGGTGTTGTCCTGGCAATAGTGGGTGAGTGAGTTTATTGTGAGATGTGGTCATTTAAAAATGTGCAGAACCTTTCCCCTCTTTCTCTTCCTCCTGCTCCGGCCATGTAAGATGTGCTGCCTGCTTCCCCTTTGCCTTCCACCACGATTGAAAGTTTCCTGAGACCTCCCTAGAAGCCAAGCAGATGCCAGATTCATGCCTCTTGTACAGCTTACAGAACCGTAAGCCAATTCAACCTCTCTTCTTCATAAATTACCCAGTCTCTGGCATTTCTTTATAGCGATGCAAGAATGGACTAATACAAGGAGTATACAGTAACTCCCTATCTTCACAATTTTTCTATAAATCTATGACTATTCTAAAATAAAACTTTATTCTTAACAATTCACTGGATAAGATTAGCAGAAAATTAGACAGAAAAGACACAGGGACAGAAACTAATAGTAATCTAATGTGTCCAAAATAAAGCACAAAACTCTTTAAAAGACTGAAAGAAAAAATGCACAGAGACTGAGTGATTCTCGGGACAACGCAAAGCTGTCTGGAAAAAAACATATAACTGAAGTCTCAGAATGAGAAACAGAGGCCAGAGAAAAATATATGAAGAAATAATGAACACAATTTTTCCAAGTCTGATGAAAGTATTAAGATCACAAATCCAAGAAGCTCAACAAACCCTAAGCAACGTAATCAGACAAATAAAAAACACAATAAGGCATATCATAATTAAATTTCTGAAAACTCATGATAAAGAGAAAAATTTTTAAAGCAGCCAGAGAAGAGAACATATTATATATAAGGAACAAAAATAAAGTTAACAGCAAACTTATCAGAATCTTGCAAGCCAAGACAATGGGATGATACTAGTTCATAATTAGATTGAGGAATTCAATTTTAAAAGCCCTGGACATACAACTTAGAACTTAATCAAAGAGGTAAGATGTGTATACTGGAAACAATTAGGAAATGATTCCAGGGCAATGCATCAACCTGCATCTTATATGTAGATGAATTATGCTGCTGATTTCCTAAAGTAACCTTTTGTCCAAGACAAAGTCTATAGTTGTAGCAGGTTGAATGGTGACCCCCCCAAAATATATGTCCATGTCCAAACACCCAAAACCTGTGAATGCAATCCTCTAAGGAAAAAAAAAAAAAGAGGCTTTGCAGATATAATTCAATTAAGGATGTTAAGATGAGAAGATCATCCTGGATAACCTGGGTGGGCCCTAAATCCAAGGACAAGTGTCCTTAGAAGAGATAGAGGAGAGGATGCATACCCAGAGGAAAAGTCCATGCAAAGACGGAGGCCGGGAGTGGAGGGATGCGGCCACAAGCCAAGGAACTGCAAGAGCCACCAGAAGCTGGAAGAGGCAAGGAAGGATTCTCCCTGGAAACTTTGCAAGGATTAGGGCCTTACTGGCATCCTGATTTCAGATTTCCGGTCTCCAGAACGGTGAAAGAATAAATTCCTGTTTTTGTTTTGTTTTTTTTTAAACCACCAAATTTGTGGTAATCTTTTCTAGCAGCCCTAGAAAACAAATACAATCAGTCATTCACCCTGAATCTGTGACCCCATAAGAAATTCAGTAAGTTAGATCAGGTTTGAAGCCAAGAATAAAGGTCGTATTTATGCTTCTGCTGTGTACTTAACATTGATAACTAATGATTAAATGCTTTTATCTTTGTAAGTACACAAAATGAAGTAGGTATAGAACCTATAAAGGGGTAGGCTGGGCGCGGTGGCTCACGCCTGTAATCCCAGCACTTTGGGAGGCCGAGGTGGGCTGATCATGAGGTCAGGAGATCAAGACCCTCTTGGCTAACACAGTGAAACCCGGTCTCTACTAAAAAAAAAAAAAAAAATGCAAAAAATTAGCCAGGCATGGTGGCGGGCGCCTGTAGTCCCAGCTACTCGGGAGGCTGAGGCAGGAGAATGGCGTGAACCCGGGAGGCAGAGCTTGCAGTGAGCCAAGATCGCGCCACTGCACTCCAGCCTGGGAGACAGAGCGAGACTCTGTCTCAAAAAAAAAAAAAGAAAAAAAAAAAAGGAACCTATGAAAGGGTAAAGAATTCGCAGCACAAGTCCCAGAGTCTGATGAGCGAGCAGGCCGGGCCTCTCTGCCTGGTGTTCACTCTACTCGGACTTAGGACATGTCAGTTTCCCCTCTTGACCTCCATATTCAGATCTAGGCATAAGAGAAAGTGGGTAAAGTCCCCTCTAGCTTTAACACCCCTGCAATACAGAGAGAACTTGGAAACCAGAACCAGAAGCTGAGGAATGGTGAATGGAGCATTCTCCCTGGCATGATGGAGGGAACTGCAGGTCCAGCTATTGGGGTGGCGTCTCACCATTTTCAGTGCCTCTGCAGAACTGGCTCCTAGCTTCCAAACGAGACTCAAAACTGATCTTTAGTGTTGGTGGATTTGTGTTTTTTGTTGTTGTTGTTGTTGTTGTTGTTTTGATTTTTTTTTTTTTTTTTTGACTGTTACTGACATAACAGCTTCTGGCTGGAACTCCTTCACGGAGAGTATGGGGGCTTCTTTGGCCAAACTGGCTGGGTGCAGGTTCCATCGGCTTGGCAGCCTCTGTGTGGGCCACAGCGCGTCCAAAGCATCCTGCTCTTCTACAGAGGTTTCTTCAGACATTGCAGTGTGTCTGGCCATGTCATTTGTCGCTGGTGTGAAAACAACCTAGAGCCTGCAGCTGCTGGCTGAGGGCCTGCGGTGGAATCCTGCTCCTTGCAGGCACAGCTAGCGGCGGACTCCTGCTCCTCACAGGCACAGCTACCAGGCGCCCCTGCACCCCGGCCCTGCTCCTTCCAAGAAGTCAGGTACAGGGATAGCCAGGATTCTATTTCCTCGGCGACGGCAGTCTGTGTGGGCAGCAGGCCCAAGCTCTTCCCCAGGACCTTCTTCTCGACTTCCCTTCCCCCAATTCCCACCAGGCAGCAGCACGGAGTCTCTGGCACGACTGGGGACTGGATGCAGGGAGGGGAGGGGTGGCCGAGGGCCTGAGGCAGGTGGGCGGCCTGTGGTCCCCGAAGGACACCTGCTGTGGCTAAGATGCCTCCTAGGGCCGCCCAGCTCCAGGCCTCAGCCTCTGCTGCCTCCAGGAGCCCCAAAAAATTGTTTCAAGAAGGGATGAGACAATGCTGAAGATGAAGCCCACAGCCGCAGACCATTCACATCAATTTGCAAGGAAAAAAAAATCTTGTTCATGCCCTGATTAAAGGGGACTGACAATTAACAGCAGAAACAATAGCCAACACTACAGACATCACAATTGGTTCAGCTTATACAATTCTGACTAAAAAATGAAGTTGAGCAAACTTTCCCCTTAATGGGTGCCAAAACTGTTGCTCCAAGATCAGCTGCAAAGAAGAGCAGAGCTTTCTATGGAAGCTTTAAACAAGAGGGATCAAGAATCTGAAGCATTTCTTCAAAGAATTGTAACAGGATTGGAAACATGGCCTTACCAGTACAATCCTGAAGACAAAGCACAATCAAAGCCATGGCTACCAAGAGGTAGAAGTGGTCCAGTCAGAGCAAAAGAGGACTGGTTAAGAGCAAAGGTGACTGTTTCGGGGAATGCTCTAGGCATTTTGCTTGTTGACCTTGTGGATTTCCAAAGAACAATAACATCTGCTTATTATATTTTGAGAAAGTCAGTCAAAGCTTTAGCAGAAAATTGCCGGGAAAGCTTTACCACAGACTCCTTCTCTACCCAGACAATGCTCCTGCTCATTCTGCTCATCAAACAAGGGCATTTTTGCAAGAGTTTAAACGGGAATCATCAGGCATCCACCTTACAGTCCTGATGTGACTCCTTCGGACTTATTTTTGTTCCCTAATCTTAAAAATCATTAAAGGGGACCCATTTTTCTTCAGTTAATAGTGTTAAAAAAGACTCCATTGACATGGTTAGATTCCCATGACCCTCGGGGTATTTAAACTATCGGTTCTATTTCTGTAGAGAACTCTAATACCATATAGCAATAGGTATGTGTGTCTGTGTACACACACACACACACCCCATATATTTATAAGAGAGAGAGAGCAATTTATTACAGGAATTGGCCCATGCATTTATGGAGGCCAGGGAGTCCCACCACCATGTGTAAGCTGGAGAAGCAGGCAAGCCAGTGGTATAATTCAGTTCAAGTCTGAAGGCCTGACAACCAGGAGAGCTGGTGATGTAAGTTCTAGTTCCAGTCTGAAGGTCCAAGGACCAGGAGCACTGATGTCTCAGGGCAGGAGAAGATGGATGTTCTCATTCAAACAGAGAATGTTTGACCACCTTTCCTTTGGCTTTATGTTCTATTCTGGCACTTCCTCAAAAGAATGGATGATGCCTGCCCACATGGATGAGGGAAGATCTTCTTTTTTCAGCCTA
Organism: Piliocolobus tephrosceles; assembly: GCF_002776525.5. Taxonomy (NCBI): domain Eukaryota; kingdom Metazoa; phylum Chordata; class Mammalia; order Primates; family Cercopithecidae; genus Piliocolobus; species Piliocolobus tephrosceles. The sequence goes on along the minus strand of NC_045436.1, from coordinate 5,309,206 downwards.
CAGACTCAAATGCTAACCTCTTCCTAAAATACAGTCACAGACACACCCAAAAGTAATGTTTTACCAGCTATCTGGGTATCCCTTAGCCCAGTCACTGACACCTAAAATTAACATACATATGTGTGTGTGTGTGTATGCGTGTGTGCCTGAATTCTGTCACAGAGTCATTAATAGAACTTAAACATATGTCTACTTGTTTTTAATGACATTATCTCACCAGTTTTAAGTACAATGACCCATTTTAGAGATTTGGACAAAGCCAAGTATCCTTAGCTTTTTTCAGCAAAGAAACTAAAAAAAAAAGCATGTGGCGCTAACATTCTGAGTATAAAGTATGTGCCGGGCACTCTTGGATAATTAAACACTCTCTCACCCCAAGACATCATCCCTTTTGAGGTTGAGGATGGAATTCCCAGTGTCATACTTTATCATCTTTGCCTGGTCTGCTGGAGCAGACTCCTCATCAGTATCTCTGCTTCTACTTTTTTTTTTCCCAATAGTTCAGTCTGCTCAGAGGCACCAGAGTGTGATTCAAATATATCATGTCACTTTCCTGCCTAAAGTTCTTCACACATTTCCCACAGCAATTAGAATAAAATTCACACTCCCTTCAGTGGCTTACAAACCTCTCTCTGCATATGGTCTGGCCTTTGCCTAACTTTCTAATTTCATCTGCAACTATTCTTTTCCCTGCTCACAATGCTTAGCATAGAGGTCTCCACACGACAGCCTACAGGCAAAAGCCAGTCTACTGCCTGTTTTTGTACAGCCGCTGAACCAAGAATGATTTTTACATTTTTAAATGGCTAGAAAAAAAAGAAAAGCAATATTTTGTGACACATGAAAATGAGATGCAATTCAAATTCCAGTGTTGATAAATATAGTTTTGTGGCAACATAGGGCATTGTCCAGGGTTGCTTTTAGGTTAAAGAAGCAGCTCTTATTTTTTAGAGCTCAACTGTTGCAGCCACGGCTAAATGGCCCACAAAGCTTGAGATATTCGCTAGCTGGCCCACTACAAAAGAAGTTTGCCAACTTCTGCTTTCACCACACTGAAGGCCTTTCTGCCACTGAAACTCACTCTGTGCATTCCTTCCTCAGGGCTCCCTGTCTCCTAGTGTCTATTCCTGGTATGTCTTCTCTAGCTTTTCACGTGACTGGTTTGTTCTCATAAAGTCTGGCTTAACTTGCACAAAACCAGCAGAAGGTCATACACTATCAGACTGTATCTCCTTCCATAATGACCAGTTTCCAAACCCTGCATAGAGAGAGATTTGGTTTCAGATTCTCTCATTTTTATCTGGCAGTAGCAAGGGAACGAGAAGCTTTGTCGAGGCCACGATTGGTTCTGAACTCCACCAACCTAGTGATTTCTCCTGCAATTGGTGTAAATCAAGCTTGTCCAACCTCACAGCCCATGGGCTGCGAGAGGCCCAGGACAGCTTTGAATGTGGCCCAACACAAATTCGTAAACTTCCTCAGAACATAATGAGATTTTGTGTGTGTGTGATTGTTTTTTAGCTCATCAGCTATCGTTAGTGTGTTTTATGTGTGACCCAAGACAATTCTTCTTCTTCCCAAGGAAGAAGAAGCCAAAAGATTGGACACCCTGACGTAAATGGATGTCCCTCCCCTCTCGCACCCAGAAGACTAAGAAGCTAAAGGAAGAGACTGTTCTGTATCCCAGACTCGGGGGAACAAACGAGATGCTGCTGAAACTCTCCCCATGGTCGTTTCAGCCACATCTCCATCACATTACAGCCAGCAAGGGTGCAAGAACAGGCCAGAATTCTTAACGGAATTGTGGACATGGAACTTCCAACAGAGGATAAGGTGTGCTTTCTATTACAGGGCACTGGTCCACCAAAGAGGGCGTCCATAGGCCCTCTGGATAAAAGCTACATTTATCCATGATGTGGAGAGAGGTCTTCTGAGCTAAAGTCAGTGCACATTGTCTACAGCCTGTGTAGTGTGGTGTGGTACAGACAATGTGCATGGAATTTAGCTCAGAAGACCTCTCCACATCAGCTGCGGGGTGCTCCAAGTCACCTACCCACTCTGAGCCTGTTTCCTCATCTGTAAAATACCAACTGGCCTAATCCTCTTAGAGACTGTTTAAGGATCTGGTGAGAAAATATTTTTACAATGCTTTTTAAACTAAGTCTTAAAGAAATACAAAATATTTTACTAGCCCTTTCTCGATGGCATGAACACAAAATTCTGCTTAAGAAGTGCCACCATGGGGCTGGGCACGGTGGCTCACGCCTATAATCCCAGCACTTTGGGAGGCTGCAGCAGGTGGATCATCTGAGGTCAGGAGTTCCAGACCAGCCTGGCCAACATGGTGAAACTCCATCTCTACCAAAAATACAGAAATTAGCTGGGTGTGGTGGTGGGCGCCTGTAATCCCAGCTACTCAGAAGGCTGAGGCAAGAGAATCACTTGAACCCGGGAGGCAGAGGTTGCAGTGAGCCAAGATCGTATCACTGTGCTCTAGCCCAGGCGACAGAGCTAGACTCCATCCCCCCCCCCCGCCCAAAAAAAGACAAAAGAAAAGAAAAGAAAAAAAGGAAATACCACCATGGACAACTTCCATGATTTTGTGAGTATCTCAAGAGTATTTAATTAAGTTGTCACGTCCTTAAATGTATTACTTTTAAATATATATAGGAGAAAAAGATATGTGTGAGGTTTGAAGGGGTGTTGCTTAGAATGCAAATACATTCTGTGAGATGTGGGGTGGGGGCCGACTGTGGAGGCAGAGATGAGGGAAATTCTGAAAAAGGAAGCTGCCAGGATAACAGATCAAGGCCAAACCAGGAAAGAAACGCGTCCAGACCTCCTGGGTAAGCATAACTCTCACACTGATATGACAGCTTTAATTTAGAAAGTGTATGTTTCCCAAAGCAATTCGGTGAATGGGGTTCACTGTAGGAATTGTTTCAGGGTTGCCGAGTGCAGTGAATACCAAGGGGAGTATTATGACAGAGACCACTGAGGGACTTTTTTTTTTTTTTTTTTTTTTTGAGACAGTCTCGCTCTGTCACCCAGGCTGGAGTGCAATGGTGCGGTCACGGCTCACTGCAGCCTTGACCTCTTAGGCTCAAGCAATTCTCCTGCCTCAGCCTCCCAAGGAGCTGGGACTACAGGTATGTGCCACCACGCTCAGCTAGTTTTTTATTTATTTTGTTTTTTAGAGACAGGGTCTCTCTCTGTCACCCAGGCTGGAGTGCTATGGTACAATCATGACTTATTGCAGCCTCAAACTCTTGGGCTTAAGAAATTCTCCTGCCTCAGCCTTTGGAGTAGCTGGGACTAGAGGGGTGCACCTCCACGCCCAGCTAATTTTTCACTTCTTTTATTTTTTACAGATGGGGTCTCACTTTGTTACCCAGGCTGGTCTCGAACTCCTGGCTTCAAGCAGTCCCCCCACTTCAGCCTCCCACTGGGGTTACAGGCGTGAACCACCATGCTAAAGGAATTTTGAATTGGGATTTAGAAGAAAATGCAGTAAGTCCTGAGAGACTGAGGACGATGCTTGGCCCAAGGGCTGGTTTAAACATAAAATGTATCTCTATTAAGACCCGTGTGAGGGCCTGGAGGTGCCCTGGCCCTGGAGTCAGGAGATGTGGGTCCCAGGCAGTGCTCTGACATGCCCTAGCTGAGCAGAGCTGCTCTCTGGGAGCCAGTTTTCTGCTCGGTAAAATTAGGACAATATGCTCTATCTTTCGGGTTGGGGAGGGTGGTGCGAGGAGCAGAAATAATGCGTGGAAAAGCAATCTGCACTGTACCCTGCAGGAGAGGGAGCTGCTGTTCTGCTCTCATGTGCCAGGCCAGTTACTGTAGAGATGTACGCTCCATTAAAACAGCGTCATCTTCCCCAGGCTGCAGAGATACCAGTGTTACAGCACAGCCGAGATGAGGGGCTGACTGCTCCTGTTGGGAGGACCTGGAGATGATTCATGACAAGAGCACTATAGGAAGAGGGAGAAACATCTGCTTCCTCAAGGGCCAGGGTGGCAGAGGCCACCGGAAGTCTTCACTTGGTGGAAGACTTGCAGTGAGTCTGGGGTTTAATTCCGATAATTGAGAGAAGGCCAGCACCATGGGAACTGTTCAGAATGGGGGTCCAGGGTCAACAGAGAGAACCCTGATAGTATTCAAGAAGAAAGGCGGAACTCTGAGCTAGGATAGCTGAGCTCAGCAGGAGGTCAGAGAGGTAGGAGTAGCATGCAGCCAGTGGGCCATGAGCCAGGAGAGGCCTGCAAGGTGGGCTGTGCACACGGCTGATGCTGGACACCTGCAGCCAGGGCGTGACGGGGGCACTGGCTGACTACCCAGGGCGCATGTCTTATCCCCGCCCCCACCCACCACGCCTGCCCACACCTTTCTGTGTGGGTCCTCACCCAGCCTGGCCACGCTCCAGTGGCATCTACAGCTCTGCTCTTTTCCTCACCTGCAAAGAGCAAAACAAAGAAGGTAGCAAGGTTAGGCCAGGTGAGAGGCCATTCACCCTGGCCAGCAAGTATGGGCGAGGCAGGACATGCCAGGCCCCTGGCAATCCAGAATTCCCCTTGGAACAGATGGAAGAGGCAATTCCATCTGGCAAGAGCCAACCCTCTTGCCCACTTACCAATCCCATTCTCTCCATGTAGCCCTCCAAAGCAACTCCCTGGGCATCTTCAAAGCCGGAGGCCTGGCAGTGATGAGAGGCCAACATGCGCTCTAAGGAGATACAGCCCCGGGTTCCACTTCATCTCCTTGAGACCCCAGCTTTTGCTTGTTCTCCCCATGTCCACCTTCCCTTCCTGACTGCCAGCGGCAGCCGGCAGATTATATTTCCACGTGGCAGCTCAGTGCGCTCAGGCAGTGCATCAAGGAAGCCAGTGGAGGGTTATCAATCAATAATGGCTCAAACAGTGAGCGTGTGAAAGATGGATACTGGATGTTTTCCAGGACTTTGCATAGTCATTCATATGCATATATACTTTGCAAATTTCCAAGAAGAAAATATAGCATGTGGCATGTCTCCAACTTGATTGTTCTATAGAAAGTGTTATGAGCTCAACTGTGTCTCCCTAAAACTCATATATTGAAGCTCTAACCCCCAGTGCCTTAGAATGGGACTATGTTCGAAGATAAGGCCTTTAAAATGGGAATTAAGTTAAAATGGGGTCATGAAAGTGGGCCCTAATCCAGTATCACTGGTGTCCTGAATGACCATGTGAACACACAGCAAGAAAGCAGCCACCTGCAAGCTGCCGGGCGTGGTGACTCACACCTGTAATCCCAGCACTTTGGGAGGCCGAAGCAGGTGGATCATGAAGTTGAGAGTTCAAGATCAGCCTGATCAACATGGTGAAACCCCATCTCTACTAAAAATACAAAAATTAGCCAGGCGTGGTGGCAGGCACCTATAATCTCAGGTACTCAGGAGGCAGAGGCGGGAGAATTGCTTGAACCCGGGAGACAGAGGTTGCAGTGAGCTGAGATTGTGCCACTGCACTCCAGCCTGGGTGACAGAGCAAGACTTGGTCTCAAAGAAAAAGAAAAGAAAAGAAAACAGCCCCCTGCAAGCCAAGGAGAGAGGATTCAGAGAAACCAAGTCTACCAATACCTTGGTCCTGAACATTCTGCCTCCAGAACCGTGAGAAATCAATTTCTGTTGTTAAAGCTCCCAGTCCATGATATTTTGTTACGGCAGCCCTAGCAAACTCATGCAGAAAACCTCTGACTATCTGCATGATCAGTTTAGGATGTGCTGAAATAGTATTATTCATCATTTCAATACTATTTTACTTATTTATTTTTAATTTTATTTTTTTGAGATAGAGTCTTGCTCTGTCACCCAGGCTGGGGTGCAATGGCGCGATCTCGGCTCTCTGCAACCTCGGCTCACTGCGCTCTCCACCTCCTGGGTTCAAGCAATTCTCCTGCCTCAGCTTCCCCAGGAACTAGGATTACAGGTATGCACCATCATGCCCAGCTAATTTTTGTGGTTTTTTTTAGTTTCACCATGTTGTCCGGGCTGGTCTGGAACTCCTGACCTCAGGTGATCTGCTCGCCTCAGCCTCCCAAAGTGCTAGGATTACAGGCATGAGCCACTGCACCCGGCCCAATACTATTTTATTAAAGCTTTTCTATGTGTTTATTTGTATTTATTGGTTATCTAGTATCACTGATTTCTAAGCACTAACTTTCCCCACCTTTGTGTGAGTTCTTTGCACCTGATTCACATAAATCCTTGAATGGTACCTACTCTACAAATAGACAAACGCTTCCTGTGCATTCTCGGCCTGCATTCATAATCCCTCCCTGGCCAGCCATTGCGGTGGCTTTGTACAGTGTCCATGTGCCTAAGCTGGAACTATGTTTCTCAGAAAATCGGAGCAAAATTTGGAAGGCAGAAGTAAAACAGCAGTAATATTTACAGTCAAAGTCTGTGTAGGGCCCAGCACTATGGTGGCTCACACACAATGCCATGCACCCACTGGCTCAATTTACTGGTATGGGGCAGCAGCCGTGCCTGCAGTTCCTCCAGCTCCCACCAGAACTGCTGCTTCAGCTTCACTGAACCTTGGGTTTGTGAGCAGTTCCATGGTGAAGTGCACCAGCCCTCCTGCAGGCCATCTTCAGTGTCAGAGCTGGAGTGCTGGAGACCTGAGAGGCTGATGTGGAAGACATCAGTTTCAGTCCATCCACAGGAGTTCCAGCTCCTCCCTGCAGGTGCAGCTCACGCTTACCCTCTCCCACTTCACATCCATTGGCCAGCCCTGCTGACTTTAGGCCCACTTCTGGACACGGGGCAGCAGGTTGCAGCTCCCACAACAATGTTTATCCTAATATCTTCAATAAATGCCTTGTTTTGCTCAAGGTGGTTTCGCTTCTCTGATCAAACTTTAATGATACAGATTTTGGAACCCTTGTAGGTGCTGCTGCAGTGAAAACCTAAAATGTGTGGCACTGGCTTTGGGGCCAGGCAGTGAATAGAAGGCAGACGGGCCTTGAGAAGTCTGTCAGTGAGGCTTCAATAAACATGACGAAAATATTGTTGAAACCTGGAAGAGGGAAGACAGGTTTGTGTAGTGGTGGGAAGTTTAGCAACATTGAAACCCAGGATAACTTGGAAAATAGAAAATGTTTCAATGAGCTACATGACAGAGTGGAGGGAATTGACAGGCACACGGGCCCCCTAACTTCTAGCTGCCACAATAAAATAAAAGAGAAAGGGCCGATCACGCTTGTAATCCCAACACTTTGGGAGGCTGAGGTGGGCAGATCATGAGGTCAGGAGTTCAAGACCAACCTGGCCAATGTGGAGAAACCCCATTTCTACTAAAAATACAAAAATTAGCAGGGCCTGGTGGCGGACGCCTGTAATCTCAGCTACTTGGGAGGCTGAGGCAGGAGAACTGCTTGAACCCGGGAGTCGGACCTTGCAGTGAGCCGAGATCGTGCCACTGCGCTCCAGCCTGGGCGACAGAGCAAGACTCCATCTCGGAAAAAAAAAAAAGAAATTAAAATAAAAAATAAAAATAAATAGGCCAGGCACGATGGCTCACGCCTGTAATCCCAGCACTTTGGGAGGCCGAGGCGGGTGGATCACCAGGTCAGGAGATTGAGACCATCCTGGCTAACATGGTGAAACTCCGTCTCTACTAAAAATACAAAAAAAATTAGTGGGGCGTGGCGGCGGGCGCCTGTAGTCCCAGCTACTCAGGAGGCTGAGGCAGAAGAATGGCATGAACCTGGGAAGCGGAGTTTGCGGCGAGCTGAGATCGCATCGCACTCCAGCCTGGGTGACAGACAGAGACTCTGTCTCAAAAACATAAATAAATAAAATAAAAAATAAGAGAGAATGAGATGAGTTAAGGAACCAATGGTGGCAGGACTTGCAAGATTTGAAAAAAGAAAAGAAAGAAAAATGGTTTATCATTCCCAGCCTCTCCAAATGGCAAACACCTCAAAAATTAAGAAATGGCTTGTGGCTCTGGTTCCAGTTAAGACAGAGTGAGCCGATGCCATGGTAGCTCCCCAATGGGTTACTTCTAAGAACCCCAGAGTGGATACATAAAGCAACTTAATAGGGACTCTGCAAGGAGATAATAACAGGTGGGTTGGAGAGGGAGAGCCAAACTCCAAGAAAAATGAGTAAGGTGGTGAGTTGCCTCTTCTTCCCCTTCCATGTTTCTTGACATCGATTCAGGGCAGCCAAACCCAGAACTGCTTAAATGGCAGGGACGGGAAACATTTCAAGAGAAATTCTCTCTCTGCAATCAATGGAATAGGAGCAGGGGTCCCTGCATGGCAGAGCGAGTGGGGGAAACCTGGCTTTATTCCATCCCGGCCTGTCCTGATGCCATAAAAGAGTAAGACTTAGGGGTCTTTGGGGAGGGGGTGCGTATATTTTGCATGTGGGAAGGGTGTGAGCTATTGTTGCCAGAGGACAGGCTGCTGGACCACCTGATCCAAAGATGGTGCAGGAGCACCCCTTGGCCCACATGCCGGTTTCATAATGTGATCTTGTCATCTCCCATCAAGAGGTGAAATCTACATCCCTTCCCCTTGAAGCTGGGAGGGCTTTTGTGCCTGCTTTAACCAATAGAGGATAGGAGAAGTGACACTCTGTGACTCTAAGACTAGATTATAAAAGTCAATGCTGTTTCCTACTGGCTTTTTCTCAGGATACTCACTCCTGGAACCCAGTGGCCATGCTGTCAAGAAGTCCAGACCACATGGTGAAGCCCCAGCTGAAGTCCTAGCCCCAGTACTCCCCAGACTGTAGGAGATAATAAGAATGAATGATTTTTGTTCTTTCATGCCACTCAAGTTGTGATTGTTTGTTATAAAGGAATAGGTATATAACTATCCCCAAAGACCCGAACGGTAAACCAGGAAGCCAATGTATTACTTTACAAGAAAGATTAGGTCTTGGCCGGGTGCGGTGGCTCAAGCCTGTAATCCCAGCACTTTGGGAGGCTGAGGCGGGCGGATCACGAGGTCAGGAGATCGAGACCATCCTGGCTAACACGGTGAAACCCCGTCTCTACTAAAAAAATACAAAAAACTAGCCAGGCGAGGTGGCGGGCGCCTGTAGTCCCAGCTACTCCGGAGGCTGAGGCAGGAGAATGGCGTAAACCCGGGAGGCGGAGCTTGTAGTGAGCTGAGATCCGGCCACTGCACTCCAGCCCGGGCGACAGAGCGAGACTCTGTCTCAAAAAAAAAAAAGAAAGAAAGAAAGATTAGGTCTTTCCAAAGACTACTTACTCCATCCTCAGCAGCCCCTTCCAGGTATCCAGCTCCCTTCGAGGCTACTGGATGAATAAGAAAATAGAGTGCAGAGACCCACAGGCCTGGTGACACTTACTGACGCTTCTGCCCCAAGCTGTGTCCACGAGTGACTGTCATTTCCCTTCCCCACCCCACCCCCAATGCTCGCTCTCTCATTCCTGCTGGAGAGGGTTTATGTCCACCCATCTCCTGCTATTAATAGTCGTTCTTTCCTAGATAAAGCAAACACAACAGATTCATGTTCTCCCAGGTTAATACACTTACTACGTTCAGCGTCACAGATGTTACTATAGATGTCCTGATAAAAACAACGCACTGATTCATGGGGGGCACCACTCCTCAGTCAGTAGTTTACTGATTATTCATTAGTCTGACTTCACCCATTACCTTTTCATTCTTCATTGCAGTCTGAGAGGTTAACTTATCTCCGAGTTGTGACTGTCTTAGTGTTACCCATGGACTGATACACATGGTCACTCCCACCTGTCAGCCAAAAGCAACGCCTAGTGACTTGTCTGGGTGCCAAAGGGTGCTCATGTACCATATTTTGAGAAACCATGAAGTTTAGCACACGTAGTTGTTCATCTAATACTTTCATTCTGAGGAACATGGGGCTGATTGACTGCACTGAGTCACACTTTGGCATAACCCCTCGGGTTACTCTCAGTCCCTTGTTACAGGACCAACAGGTGCTCACTGTGTAGTAACAGACCCGTTCCACAGAGACAGCAGGGTTTGCAGCAGAGAAAGTTTAAGAATCTCAAGGTGCCAAGCAAGGAGATGGGAAGAGACCCTCAAATCCATCTCCCCAAGGAGTTCTTGGCTGGGGCTTTTAAGGGGATCATGAAGGGGAAGGGGCTGGATAACTGGGGTCCTTGATTGGTCAGGGTAGGGGGATGAAATCATCAGGATGTGAAAACTGCATTCTTTGGTGAGCCAGCCTCTTACGGGGTCCTGTGGACCAGTTGAGTCAGTAGTTTCATCAGTATGCAGGAACTGAAGGAATGGCTCAAAGGGAAAACATAATGTTTCGTAATTCTCAAATTGTTTTCTATAGAGTAGTTAAGGGGAAGTATAATCGTGTAACAGGGTCTACATGATTGTAGGACAACAATAGTTGTTCCTCAAACAACTCTGAGGAAGGAGATTTGAGCTGGCTGACCTCAAGGTCAATGCTGAAGGTGATGCAAGCTGGGTTTATTTTCATGTCTCCCCCTTTCATATTCTCTGATTAATTTTATAAAGTTTATAGGGTTGGGCCAGGCGCAGTGGCTCACATTTGTAATTCCAGCACTTTGGGAGGCCGAGGTGGGCGGATCACAAGGTCAAGAAATCAAGACAATCCTGGCTAACATGGTGAAACTCCATCTCTACTAAAAATACAAAAAATTAGCTGGGTGTGGTGACGTGCACCTGTAGTTCCAGCTACTCGGGAGGCTGAGGCAGGAGAATCGCTTGAACCTGGGAGGCAGAGGTTGCAGTGAGCCATGATCACGCCACTGCACTCCAGCCTAGGTGATACAGCGTGACTCCATCTCAAAATAAATAAATAAAATAAAGTAAAAATAAAGTTTATAGGGTCAGTTTCACCCTTTTATTCAATTTTCTGTTCCTTTTTCTCCTTTTTAAATCCCCTCAAGCTTATACCATGGCACTCTCACACAAGTACAAGCTGTGCTGACAAACTGCTTCAGTTCTTTTAGGGAAGCAGCAATGATTAAATCCTTACTTTTGGTACAGAACTTACTGTCAGTTCTCAGATATGTGACCTCTTGGAGCCTCAGTCTCCTCATCTGCAAAATGGCGACAGTTGCTACTGTCACCTGTTTTCTTCCCAAAATTATCATGAGATTCAAATAAGATCATGTGGGTGAGAACACTGTGAAAGGCTTGGCAAGCCACACAAATGTCAGGAAAACATGCAGATAATTTCCTACAAAAATAATTAGGCATTCACTTTCATTCATTCAAATGCGGCCTTTGTTCCTTTCTTGCATCTAATTAAATCAAGAGAAATGTCAGGTGTAGAATTCTTAGGGATCAGGGTTTTGTTTTTGCTGGGCAAGAAAAATATGCCCTCAAGTACCTTGGGCATATAGTTAATTTGGTTTTCCTGTGCTCTACAATTAAAGCCTTATCTGGAATTGTTATGGCTTTGTATCCTTTCAGCCATTTTGATGCTAATGAAGAAAAGTTCAGCAAGGATGAAATTCTAAATATCTAGCACTTTATTTCATAAGCATCTTCATTAATAGTTATGGCTCATCCCATGACCGACCTTCTCAAAAGCAAGAGGATGTGGATGTCATGCAAGTCCCTGGAGAAGGAAATTTGGAAACCCAAATAAGTAAATTTAATTAGCGATCTCACATGAAATGATTGTGAGATGCAGGCAAATTTCCCCTGCCTTCCAGCAGAAGGGCTTTGTCCTGGTGTGTAACATTTCAAAGGCCCTAGCTCATGAGAGCCACTTTTCTCCACAGCAAGGATGCTTTTGCAGCTGCTGTAAGGTGTAGGGATTTCATTTTAAATACAGAATGTGCTCCAGCTTCTGTAAGAACCTGCAGCTGTTTGGCCACTCTGTGCAAGAGGTTGAATGTTGTGCATTGTCCCTGGAGCTGCTTTAGACCAAAAGCAAAATATTTTCTGCTTCCAAGAATTGGTGAAGGCCACCTATCAGAGGAATTTAAAATATTTCTCCAATTAAGCTCTATACCTACAGAGTCCACTTTGAATATGAGAAGAAAGGGGCAGCAAGTTAGCAGAGCTGCTCTTTGAAAAAGCTGTTCTTGAGAAGACAAAGCTCTCTTCAGAGCAGCCTTCGGTCCTCTTTCTGAATAGGAAAACACCTGCTTTCAGGAGGACTGCAAAGCCCTCATTCCCTCTAGGCAAAAGGAGAGAGAATAGTTTGGATTTTTCAGTGTTGTTATCTAATGCTGAACATCTAGAAGAAGTGAATGCCTAACTCACAAGTAGTGTAAGTGGTCAGCAGGCAATAAATGTTATTGAAGGAATGAGTCAATGAATACCACAAAATGCATAACACTTTAGCTTTAAAGGAGATTTTCTTTACAAAACTCCATCAGCCTGAGTTCAAGCTGTTCTTTACAATTCTAAAACTACATGGCTGCAAAGTTGTAGCACAACTTACACCTGTAGACGGATGGAGGGAGAAGGGGTAGGCTCACCTGGAAGTCCACCTGGCAGGTTAGGTGCACCAAACCTGGCACTTACTGGGATGAGACTTGGCACTTACTGGGATGAGAGAACCTGGCAGGCTTTCCTTAGATTCCATGACCTCTTCTATTTATGCACTTCAGGAACAGTTATTGGCCAAACGCTGGTTTATTGCCCAAACGCTGGTTTATTGCCCAGCTATCACTTTTTCTTCTTTTCAAGTTATTTGGAATTGACCACACCAAATTAGCCACATCCCAAATACTTGCACCAATTATCTGTAACACCAAATGTCAAATTGTGGTATTTAGTTGTGTTCCAGAGGAATATTTGAGTCGGGATTCTAGATTCTATGGAAATCTATAGAAAAAGTAGTCATGGCATGATTGCCACTGTCTTCTGTTATATATTCAACCTCCTCTGTCTTGCTTTTGTTTCTATCAGAGATGGACTAGAAGCAAAGTGTCAAGGTCTTGCTTTATACCAGTTGGCTGTCATATACAGTCATTTAATTTTTCCCTTCCCAGATGAGACTCAGGTGGCAAGGTGGCAACTTTCAGCAAACTACTTTCCACAGAACCAAGAGGTCCTTGACAGGGGTGACCTTTGGGGTCTAGGACACAAGGTTACACAAGAGAGTTTGGTGCACAGAGGTGCTGCATCTGACTCCCTTCCTCTCCCTGTTCCAAACCTGAGGTTCTGTGGTTTGTCATAGTGGAATTTCTACAGGTAACACGCTGTATGCCTGACAAAGCCAACTGTCACGTAGGTGTTCGACAGCATGTCTTTCTGGTGTGTGGAGCAGCTTAGAGACAAGGTGGGACTGAAGCCTGCAGTTTCCCAGAGTTGGACACCAGGACCCCAACAGTAAATGTCTTAACTCAGAGCTGTAACTTGGAGGCATCTAGGGAATCCGCATCTCGCTGCATTTGCCCAAGAGCCGAAGGGACTTTACAATAAAGCCCTTCAAACAGGAAGGGAGTGATCATTTAAAACCCTTGTAAGGTACGCTAGGAAGATAAAGGAAGCAGGAACAGCCATGGAGAAGGGGAAGAGAACATTCCTCCATCCACTCTCCTCCTTTGAACCTAACCAGACAGCCTCACCCAGATCACAGACCACAGAGTCCTTCAGGCAGCTGTGACATCCAGGAGTCTCTCTGCACAACTCCTGCCTAAAGATGTCCTTGATATACTGAATGGTAGCTCCAATCTGACACCCCTCCCCTCCCCTCCCCTCCCCCCCCTCCCCTCCCCTCCCCCCCCCCCACCCCAGCCCCCCC
>NC_045436.1:5267582-5295056 GCF_002776525.5 Piliocolobus tephrosceles | reverse complement strand
CCTTCCCTTCCCTTCCCTTCATCTCTGACATCTCTGAGCTTCTTTCCAGTGACATCACTCATCTTAGGGTGGTACAGATGAAACTCAACCACATTGCTTATGCCTCTTTTTTTAGCTTCTTTTTATTATGAACCCTTTCCTCCTAACACATTTAAGGGGGCGGTGCAAAAGTGTACATGTGAACTTTTGCTTGTTTGAATTGAGAAAATGACAAAGCATCAGGAATGTCCTAGTTTTGAATATGCAATATCAGCACATCCTTCTGTGCAACTCTCCCAAAAAAGGGTGTGCTTTTGTGCATGCATGCCTACACGGTCTTGGTAGCTCCTCCCCAGATCCCCCTGTGAGCTCAGCCTAATGACTAGTCCTCAAAGATTGTCCCTGAGTGGAACTGATATATTAAGGTACATTTCTAAATGTGGAATTTTCTAGTCAGGACTTCCCAAGTCATTCCTGTACCACCCCCCTAGAAGGAGTACGGACAGATTCGCTGCTGAAATGGCAAAGTGAGTGCCCGCAGCTGGCCAGGCTGAGCTGTTTCTGAAGCTCAGAGCAGCTATGACTCATCCCTCCTACAGTCCCTTAACTTCCCACTCCTGTCACTAGACCTACTCCTCTCGCTCTGACTCCTGCAAACCCACTTATTTTCAAATTTGCTCAATAACTATGACATTCAAACCCAACATGCTCCATGCACAGGATGCTGTGAAAACACACAGTAAGAATTAAGGGTTCACAGAAGGAATAATGGCCAGAGTGAGAACTGTTTTCTGGGATGCTGGGTGATGAGAAATAACTGCTAATAAGAGACAGCAACAAGCTTTAGGACATGTGCCATCAGGCCCAATTGAGTTAAGGGAATGCAGTCATCCTAACTGGCGGTTTTCAGAAAGCCACACAACATTCTAATTGAATGCACAGGCTTCTGCATGATTAGGAACATAATACTTTGGTGCCCAGGCCGGATTGAGCTGGTAACAATGAGCTGAAATGGCTTCCTGCCATGAAGCAGAGCAGCTCAAGCTTACTCTCCCTGTGACTCTTCCCGGCCCTGGTGCAAAGTCACGAAAGAAGCTCAAGAAACCAGTGTTCAGAGGTTTAGAGCTTTCCTGCATGGTTCCAACTACTTGTGTGATATAAAAATGCAATGACTGCAGAAGGAGGACTGCAGCTGGATTTTGGAGAAACTTTCTGAAGAATGGACACAAGGAACCGGCAGCCTGGTGCAAAGTCACTGAAGCAAGGAGCACCAACTCCTCCCATCCTCCCATCAGACACTATTAATTTAAAGTGGTCTCCAGTCATGCAGCCATTTCACAGAGTTTGCATCTTAAGCCCACCTAAGATATTATCAATAAGATATTGTCTTGAATTCCCAGCCAGAGTCCAGGGAATCCAGAAGTTTCCAAAACTTTGAAAATAGGAAATATTCAACAGAGTCATTCAGCCAATATTTGTTCAGTGCCTACCACATTCCAGTCACTAATAACTGGCGTGGATATCAGCCCGATAGAATTAACCATTGGACTATCTTTGGGAACCCCTGAGAGACATATTCAACACGAGCCTGAATTAAAAATACAACTGATTTACTATACTGTGATTCTTAACATGTATAACGGGCCTTTCACTTTAAACTCAGCTCTGGACATCTCCATGCAACTCTCAGAGCAGCTCTTTCAACTCAGCATGTTTACACGTGAACTCATTGTCTTCCCTCCAAATCTATATGTCAGTTGGTAGCACTCAATCACCCGAATCAGGACCTGTGAATCGCCCTTGCCCCTTTCTACTCTGTTACACTCAAGATCCAATCAATCAGCACATCATATCACTTTACCCTGTAGACACAACTCAAACAATATAATAGTCTCTTCTGTAGACACTGTAGTAGGCACACCACAGATGGGTACTACTGCTGTCATCCTCATTTTACAGATGAATAAACATGGCTGCAGGGGTTAAATAACTTCCCTAAGATCACACAATCTGTATATGGCAAAGCTAAAAATCAGGGTTGGCTGGGCACAGTGGCTCATGCCTGTAATCCCAGCACTTTGGGAGGCCAAGGTAGGTAGATCACGTGAGGTCAGGAATTCAAGACCAGCCTGACCAACACAGTGAAATCCCATCTCTGCTGAAAATACAAAAATTAGCCAGGCATGGTGGTGCATGCCTATAATCCCAGCTACTAGGGAGGTTAAGGCAGGAGAATCGCTTGAACCAGGGAGGCGGAGGTTGCAGTGAGCCGAGATTGCACCACTGGACTCCAGCCTGGGCAACAAGAGGGAAACTCCATCTCGAAATAATAAATAAATAAATAAATAAATAAATAAATAAATAAATAAATAAATAAATAAATAAATAATAAAAATCAAGCTCAAGTCTTTCTGAATTTAAAGAGGAGGATTTTGAAGCTCTGTGTCTCTAATTCAGCAATCACTGCCCTAATGTAAACCTCATTCTTTCTTCAGTCTCCTTACTGGTTCCTCTGCCCGCTGCCTTCACTTTTTTTAGTGGGTTTCCTACATTTATAATGTTTTGTTTTTGTTTCGCCAGAGTCTCACCCTGTCGCCAGGCTGGAGTGCAGTGGCACAGTCTTGGCTCACTGCAAGCTCCGCCTCCCAGGTTCAAGCGATTCCCCTGCCTCAGCCTCCCGAGTAGCTGGGACTACAGGCACATGCCACGATGCCCAGCTAATTTTTTGTATTTTAGTAGAGATGGGTTTCACTATATTGGCCAGGATGGTCTCGATCTCCTGACGTTGTCATCTGCCCACCTCAGCCTCCCAAAGTGCTGGGATTACAGGCATGAGCCACCTGGCCCGGCCCATTTATTATGTTTTTTAATGTCAAGTTTATATGAGTATAATATACAAAAGTAAAATTCACTCCTTTTAAGTATAGTTTGACAAGTTTTGACAAATGTATATGGTTGTGTAACTACCACGATGATCAAGATATAGAACTTTTCTATCACCCCAAAAAGTTCTTCATGATCCTTTACAGTCAATCCCCTTCCCTGGTTCCTGACTGTGGTAATCACTAATCTTATTTTTCTTTCCCTAGTTATTCCTTTCAGATATGAAATGTAAATGAACCATACAATACAGAACCTTTGGTGTCTGGCTACTTTCCCTTAGCAGGGAGCTTTTGATTTTGTCCATATTGTTGTGAGTGTCAATAGTTGAGTCCTTTTTATTGCTGAGTAGTATTCCTTTGCATGGATGGATGTATCATCATTTGTTTATCCATCCATCACATAAAGGACATTTGAGTTATTTCCAGTTTGGGGCTACTATGAATAAAGCTACTAGAAACATTCACACATAAGTCTTAGTGTAAACACATTTCTCTTTCTTTTGGGTAAATACATAGGAATGGGACATAGGTTGTATAGAAAATGTATGTGTATGCTTAACTTTATAAGAATCTGTCAAACTGTTTTCCAAGTGGCTATATAAGTTTGCATACCAACCAGCAATGAAAGAGAGTTCTAGTTGCTCTACATCCTTACCAACACTTAGTATTGATAGTCTTTTTAATTTTAGCCAGGCTAATATGTATATAGTAGTATCCCCTTATGATTCCTATTTGCATCTCCCTAATGATTAATCATGTGGAACATCTATTTCATGTGCTTATTTGCTATCCATTTGTCTTTTTTTTTTTTTTTTTTTTTTTTTTTGAGACAGAGTCTCGCTCTGTCACCCAGGCTGGAGTACAGTGGCAGGATTTCAGCTCACTGCAAGCTCCGCCTCCCGAGTTCATGCCATTCTCCTGCCTCAGCCTCCTGAGTAGCTGGGACTACAAGCCCACGCCACCACACCCAGCTAATTTTTTTGTATTATTAGTAGAGAGGGGGTTTCACCATGTTAACCAGGATGGTCTCTATCTCCTGACCTCGTGATCCGCCTGCCTCAGAGTCCCAAAGTGCTGGGATTACAGCCATGAGCCACCGCTCCCGGCCTCCATTTGCTAGTGCATATCTGTATAACCTTAGGAAAGTTACTCAGCCTATCATGGCTCTTTTTCATTTTGCCTCTCTCATTTCACCTGCAAAATTTTTTCATTTTCTTTCTCCAAGTAACATTGGGCTCCTTCCACTGTAAAGCACACTAGTCTAACCTCCTCCCACCTCCTTAGCCTTACCATGATCTGCTGAGCAAGTCCCAGTTAGCAAGATGGTGAAGACAGACTTACCCTCAGAAGAGGAGACCCTATGCATATGTTACCTATTCTTTCCACCTCTCATTAAGTTAATCTCCCAGAATCACATACACATACATAGCAGGGGAGGAGGGAGTACTTCTTTCCAACTCCAAAGCTCATATTTTTGTTTCTTCCAACTTTTAAGTTCAAGGGTACATGTGCAGGATGTGCAGGTTTGTTACATAGGTAAACATGTGCCACGGTGATTACCTGCACAGATCATCCCATCACCTAGGTATTATGCCCAATACCCATAAGCTATTCTTCCTGATTAGCCCCAGTGTGTGTTGTTTCCCCTACCCCATGTGTCCATGTGTTCTCATCATTCAGCTCCCACTTGTAAGTGAGAACATGCAGTATTTGGTTTTCTGTTCCTGTGTTAGTTTGCTGAGGATGATGGCTTCCAGCTCCATCCATGTCCCTGCAAAGGCCATGATCTCATTCCTCTTTATGACTGCATAGTATTCCATGGTATATATGTACCACATTTTCTTTATCCAGTCTATCATTGATGGGCATTTAGGTTGATTCCATGTCTTTGCTATTGTGAACAGTGCTGCAATGAACATACACATGCATGTATCTTTATAATAGAAATATTTATATTTATTTGAGTATATACTCAGTACTGAGATGGCTGGGTCAATTGCTGAGTGTTTCTGCCTTTAGGTATTTGAGGAATCACCACACTGTCTTCCACAATGGATGAACTATTTTACATTCCCATCAACAGTGTAAAAAGCATTCTTTTTTCTCCACAACCTTACCAGCATCTGTTGTGGTTTTTTTGTTTTGTTTTGTTTTGTTTTACTTTGTAATGATAGCCATTCTGACTGGTGTGAGATGGTATCATCTCACACCAGTGAGAATTTTGATTTGATTTTTTTATTTTGATTTGGATTTCTCTAATGATCAGTGATGTTGGGTTTTGTTTTCATATGTTTGTTGGCTGCATGTATGTCTTATTTTGAGAAATGTCTGTTCATGTCCTTTGCTCACTTTTTAATTAAGTTTTTTTTTTCTTGTAAATTTATTTAAGTACCTTGTATATGTTGGATGTTAGACCTTTGGCAAATGGATAGATTTCAAAAACTTTCTCCCATTCCACAGGTTATCTGTTGACTCTGATGACATTTTCTTTTGCTATGCAGAAGCTCTTTAGTTTAATTAGATCCCATTTGTCAATTTTTGCTTTTGTTACAATTGCTTTTGACATCTTCATCATGAAATCTTTGCTTGTGCCTATGTGCTGAATTATATTACCTAGATTTTTTCCAGGGTTTTTATAGTTTTGGAATTTTACATTTAAATCTTCAATCCATCTTGAGTGGATCTTTGTATATGGTGTAAGGAAGGGGTCTAGTTTCAATTTTCTGCATATGGCTAGCCAGTTCTCTCAGCTCCACTTATTAAATAGGGATTCCTTCCCCCACTGCTTGTTTTGGTCAGGTTTGCTGAAGATCAGATGATTGCAGGTGTGCAGTTTTATTTCTGGGTTCTCAATTCTATTCCATTGGTCTATGTATCTATTCTTATACCAGTACCATTCTGTTTTGGTTACTGTAGTCTTCAGTATAATTTGGAATCAGGTAGCATGGTGCCTCCAGCTTTGTTATTTTTGCTTAGGATTGTCCTGGCTATTCAGGCTCTTTTTTGGTTCCATGTGAATTTTAAAATAGCTTTTTTCTAATTCTGTGAAGAATGTCAAAGATAGTTTAATGGGGATAGCATTGAATCTATAAATTGCTTTGGGCAGTATGGCCATTTTCATGATATTGATTCTTCTCATCCATGAGCATGGAATTTTTTCCTTTTGTTTCTGTCCTCCCTGATTTCTTTGAGCAGTGGTTTATAGTCCTCCTAGAAGGGGTCCTTCACTTCCCTTGTTAGCTGTATTCCTGGGTATTTTATTATTTTCGTGGCAATTGTGAATGGGAGTTCATTCATGATTTGTCTCTCTGCTTGCCTGTTGTTGGTATGTAGGAATGCTAGTGATTTTTGCACATACATTGTGTATCCTGAGAGTTTGCTGAAGTTGCTTATCAGTTTAAGGAGGTTTTGGGCTGAAACAAAGGGGTTTTCTAAATACACAATCATGTCATCTGCAAAAAGAGATAGTTTGACTTCCTCTCTTCCTAGTTGAATATGTTTTATTTCTTTCTCTTGCCTGAATGCCTTATCCAGAACTTCCAATGCTATGTTGAATAGGAGTGGTGAGAAAGAGCATCCTTATCTTGTGTCAGTTTTCAAGGGGAATGTATCCAGTTTTTGCCCATTCAGCATGATATTGGCTGTGGTTTTGTCATATATGGCTCTTATTATTTTGAGGTATGTTCCTTCAATACCTAGTTTATTAAGAGTTTTTAACATGAGGAGATGTTGAATTTTATCAAAGGCCTTTTCTGCAACTATTGAGATAATCATGTGGTTTTTGCCTTTAGTTCTGTTTATGTGATGAATCACAGTTATTGATTTGCATATGTTGAACCAACCTTGCATTCCGGGGATGAAGCCTACTTGATTGTGGTGGGTAAGCCTTTTTACATGCTGCTGGATTTGGTTGGCCAGTATTTTATTGAGGATTTTTGCATCGATGTTCATCAAGGATATTGGCCTGAAGTATTCTTTTTGTGTTACATCTCGGCCAGGTTTTGGTATCAGGATGATGCTGGTCTCATAGAATGAGTTAAGGAGGAATCCTTCCTTTTCAATTTTTTGGAATAGTTTCAATAGAAATGGGCCAGCTCTTCTTTGTACCTCTGGGAGAATTCTCAGCTGTGAATCTGTCTGGTCCTAGGCTTTTTTTGGTTGGTAGGCTATTTATTACTGCCTCAATTTCAGAACTTGTTATTGGTCTATTTGGGGATTCAATTTCTTCCTGGTTGAGTCTTGAGCAGGTGTATGTGTCCAGAATTTATCCATTTCTTCTAGATTGTCTAGTTTATGTGCATAAAGGTGCTTATAGTATTCTCTGATAATTGTATTTCTGTGGAATCAGTGGTGATATCCCCTTTATCATTTCTGATTATGTGTATTTGAATCTTATCTCTTTTCTTCTTTATTAGTCTAGCTAGTGGTCTATTTTATTAATTTTTTCAAAAAATCAGATCCTGGATTTGTTAATTTTTGAAGGGATTTTTGTGTCTCTATCTCCTTCAGTTCAGTTCTGATCTTGGTTATTTCTTGTCTTCTGCTAGCTTTGGGGTTTGCTTGCTCGTTTCTCTAGTCCTTTTAGTTGTAATGTTACGTTGTTAACTTGAGATCTTTCTAGCTTTTTGATGTAGGCATTTAGTACTATAAATTTTCCTCTTAACAGTGCTTTAGCTGCATCCCAGAGATTCTGGTATGTTCTATCTTTGTTCTCACTAGTTTCAAATAACTTGATTTCTGCCTCAATTTCACCATTTACCCAAGAGTCATTCAGGACCAGGTTGTTCAATTTCCATGTAGTTGTGTGGTTTTGAGTGAATTTCTTAATCTTGAGTTCTAATCTGATTGTGCTACGGGCTGAGAGACTGTTTGTTATGATTTCAATTCTTTTGCATTTGCTGAGGAGTGTTTTACTTCCAATTATATGATCAATTTTAGAGTAAGTGCCATATGGCAATGAGAAAAACGTATATTCTGTTGTTTGGGGACAAAGCCTACATTTCTTTTTTGCAAACTCCATCAAGATAAAAGGCAAGATTATTAAAAGCACAGCTGACTTGAGCTGTAGTGATGGAGAAGAGATCCATGGTTATGAAAGGTTAGTGTGTCCAAAAGGATAGGGAACAGGGAATTTTTTCTGGTACTAGAATTGTTCTGTATCCTATTTGTGGGGATGAACTTACACATGTATTAAAATTCATAGAAAGCACACCCCCATGAAAAATCCACTTTGCAGTATAATTTTTTTAAAAAACAGCTGCTTCAACAGAAAAACTTTCTGCTATCCAATGTGGATGACATTGAAATTGACCTAAAAACTTAAAAGTAAAAATCTAGGCTATCTTTTCTTCTCTAGAATTGTATTCGGCCATCCCTAGGCAAAGCTGTGACTAAGTAAAGGCCCCTCACTAACTGCCAACACCCTTTCTGAGCATCCCCTTCCTCTCTGGATCCTCCCACACAGCTCTGTAGACAGGGCATGCATGGGTCCATGCTGCCTTCACCATAAATGCACATGCTCTGTTCTTTGTGACATCCAGGCCCACTGCCCCCGGGCCCACTGCCCCAATCCCTGCACTAGACAGCTCCTCCCATTCTAGAACCCTAATCTATTTATCAAAACTCACTTCCTCAACATGAGGTTCTGCTCTCAGTTAATTGTGACAGTAGGAAGAGTTCAATAAACCCATCCTCACCACATAAAGCTGTCAATAACCAAGAATAATTGAATGGGACAGAAATACCTGTCGGGAACAGGCAGATCATGGAAAATTGGAGGAAGGGAAGCTTTCACAACATCATTCACCTCGCTCCTTGTAGGTCCTGCCAATTCTGGCCTCAACATACACATAAGCCATCTCAGAGAGCTGTCACTCCTTTTCTTCAAAGTCTTCAGAAGAGTGAAGGAGGCTGTGCACATGTGGGAGCAAGGGCTCAATTTTGCTGTGCACTTAAAACTGCTTCAAAAAATAAAGTCTTTTTGTTTAAGTCTTCACAGACTTCTCAGTATATATGCTGCATGGTAATTCTTTAGCATAGACAGGGCAAAGCTGACTATATTATTCAGTAGAGTAATAATAAAGTAATAATAGCAGGCCAGGTGTGGTGGCTCACGCCTGTAATTGCAGCACTTTGGGAGGCTGAGGTGGGCAGATCACAAGGTCAGGAGTTCGAGACCAGCCTGGTCAATATGGTGAAACCCCATCTCTACTAAAAATACAAAAATTAGCCGGGCGTGGTGGTGGGCGCCTGTAGTCCCAGCTACTAGGGAGGTTGAGGCAGGAGAATCGCTTGAACCCGGGAGGTGGAGGTTGCAGTGAGCCAAGATCATGCCACTGCACTCCAGCCTGGGCAACAGAGCAAGACTCCATCTCAAAATAAATAAATAAATAAATAAATAAAATAAATAAATATGAATAAAGCAAAACAACAATAGCTAGTATGTTTTGAATATTTATCATATGACAAGCACTGCTCTAAGTACACTTCATGTGTGTTATTGCATTTAATTTTCTAGCAATCTTAAGTGGTAGATACTGTTATCATCTCAATGTTGCAGGTGAGGAAATTGAGCCAAAACCTGTGAAAGCAACTTGCTGTGGTAGACACAAAGAAGTGCCACCCAGAACCCTGGTCAGACCTGGCCTTGTTGCCTGGCTGTGGGGACGGGACCAATGCAGTGGGCCTTCTGCTGCCAGCTGTTCAGGTCAGCCCTAGATACAGTGCCCCTCATTAACGCCCTTCCCAGGCCGCACCACAGCAGGCTTCAGAGCCAGGCCAGTGTATAAAGGTCTGGCCATTTCGGTCCAGTGCAGGAGCGCTGCTTGTCTGGAGCTCCTGCAGGGCTAGCCCAGCTACATTGGGCCTGCATCTCATTTCCACCCCATTTCTCTGCCCGGTCCTGCTTCTGCCATTGGCCTGCCCTGTGTTGATCTGTAACAAACACCCTGCACCCAAAACTTTGTCTCAGTACTGGCTTTGGGAGGACCCAATCTATAGCACTTGCCAAGGGCCACATAGCAGATAAGTCATGACCCCACAATTCAAACTGATGGTTTTATGCTCTTAAACACTATTGATACGCTGCCTCCAAATATAAAAACAAATCTAGAACTCTCCTATAGCAATGGTTAAAACTATGACTAGGAGTGTCTGAAATTTTTTCTTTAATTTTCAATAACAGCTTTATTGAGATATAATTCACATACCACAAAACCCATCCTTTTAAAGTGTACATACAATTCAGTGTTCTTAGCACATTGCCAAAGTCGTGCAACCATGACCCCTATCATTCCAGAACATTTCATGACCTCGAAAAGAAACCCTGTCCCCATTAGCAGTCACTCCCCATTCGTCTTTAATTTTGTCCACCTAAACAATAATTCATGTAGTTAATCTGTTCTTGCCAGCAGCAAAATTTATCCACTGTGATCAAAGATACAAACTCTCCTAATTTCACTGCCGTTTAAAGTATTAAATCCATAAACATGTTCAAATTCTTGTTTGGTAATCTCACTCCTGGGAATTTATTCTAAGAAAAAACTGACAAAAGATGAGAGGAAAACAAAATGGTTCCTTGCAGCATCGTTTAAAAACTAAGAAACTGGAAACAAATGTCATCCATCGTGGGTGATTGTTTAAACTGTGGCACATTAACAAAATGGAATATTGTGCATCTATCAAAGACTAAATAGCAACGAGAAAAATGTTTGGTGTAACATTAAGCATAAAAGCAGAAAATAAAATTGCATTTACAACTATGTAATGATGTATAAATGGATAAGGGTCAAAAGGAAAGGGAGAAAAATGAAAACAGTTGCTGCAACAGGATGTTGGAACTCTGAATTATTTTCATTCTTCTGAGTTCCTTTATTATTGTCAAACTGTGGTCTTCATAATAAACGAGAACTGGAGGGAAAACATGCATCTATCTACTCTTGCCAGGAAAAATTCTCACTCAGAAAGGGAGGTGGTATGATAGAAAATTATTGTTAAGGGCAAGGACTTTGGAGTCACCTGGACTTAGATTTCGATTCTGGTTCTGATGCTTCTGAGATATGACAATAGGCAGTAGCCTAATTCTGTAAGCCTAATTTTCCACAACCGTTAACAGGGGCTGATACAGTCATACACTACCACACAGGGCTGTTGTGAAGAAAAGTGAGATGGTAGAGCCCAGCTCTCCCTTTTTTTTTTTTTTTTTTTCTTTTGAGACAGGGTCTCACTCTGTCACCCAGCTGGAGTGACACCCAGTTCCAGTGCTGCAGCCTCGACTTCCTGGCCTCAGACAGCACCACTTATTAAATGGTAGTTACTGCTATTTTTGTTGCCTAGGTAATGGTGATTAGAGTGATGGTGGTGGTACCAACAAGGGGACAGGGAACGGAAGCTTTTGTTTATGAGAATACCATTAACACTGAAAAAAAACAGAATGGCAGTATAATTTTCTACTGAATACACAGACGGAGGACTTTCTATCATCTCTACCAACTGATCACTCCAATTCAGACCAAGTGAGCATTACTTCAAAGGAGAGTTGGGTTGCGGGTCCATCACTCCTTCCTAGCTGGAGATACAGAGAAATCTGTACCTACAAGATCCTCCCAGTGTCCTTGTTGAGAACTTCAGCCAAGAAACTCAAGTACTGCTGGATTTGTGTGACTCATCTTGTGAATGAATACAAAGGCCTATTAACTATTCTATGGTTGTAGTCATTGATATGATCACCATCATTAACAAAGAGTCTGTGTGGGATACTAAGAAAATGCTATTCATGTCTTTGTCTTCTCCGCTGCTCTGGATGAGCTGTCCTCTCCCCCCAGGCCCTTCCTGCCTTTGCACACAGGACACCATCCCTGCTGGTCCTGCCCACACAAGGACTCTCAGAAGTTCCTCTTACTCTTGCATCAATTTGTCCTCACCCTTCCTCGGCATATAGATGTGCTGTTGTGTCTCCCACCTTAATAAAAAACAAAAATTATTGTGTGATTCCACAACTCTTTCTAGATACAGACCATCTCTCCATTCCCCTTTACAGAAAAACTCCTTGAAAGAGAATAGCAGGATGCTGAAAAGTATTGAAGCTAGGTGATGGGAAGATGTATATTATTCTTGCTACATTTTTTAATTTAGAAAGACTATTGAGCTGTAATTGATATATAATAAACTATATACAATTGGCCTCCATATCCATAGGTTCTGTAGCCATGGATTCAACCGATTTAGATCAAAAGTATTTGGAAAAAAAAAATGGATGGTTGCATCTATACTGATTATGTGCAGATTTTTTCCCTTGTCATTACTCCCAAAACAATACAGTATAGTAACACAGCATTTACACTGTATTTGGTACTATAAGTAATTGATATGGTTTGGCTGTGTCCCCACCCAAATCTCATATTGAATTGTAGCTCCCATAATTCCCACATGTTGTGGGAGGGACCTGGTGGGAGATAATTGAATCATGGGGGCAGTTTCCCACATACTGTTCTCGTGGTAGTGAATAAGTCTCACAAGATCTGATGATTTTATAAGGGGTTTCCTCTTTTGCTTAATTCTGATTCTCTCTTGTCTGCCACCATGTAAGACATGCCTTTCACCTTCCACCATGATTGTGAGGCCTCCACAGCCACGTGGAACTGTGAGTCCATTAAACTTTTTTTCTTTATAAATTACCCAGTCTCGAGTATATCTTTATCAGTAGCATGAAAATGGACTAATACAGTAATCTTGAGATGATTTAAAGTATATGGGAGGATGTGTGTAGGTTATATGCAAATGTTATCTCTGAGGGTCCTGAAATCAATCCCCCATGGGTACTGAGGGATGAAAGTATATCATATGTATAATTTAATAAGTATTGGCACATGAAGATGCTTGTAAAACCATCATCACATTCAAAATAATGAACATATCTATGACCCTTGGAAGCTGTCTAGGGTCCCTTTGAAATCCCTCCCTCCTGCCCCTCCTTCTCCGACCACCTTTCTGTTGTTACACAAGCATTTGCATTCTGTAGAATCTGTATAAGTGAAATCATACAATATGTATGTTTTTATTTGCCTTGCTTGTCTCACACAGCATAATAATTTTGAGATTCATCCATGTTGCAGCATGCCCCAATAGTTCCCTCCCTGTTATTGCTGAGTCCTATTTAAATATACCACAGTCTGTTTATCCATTCACCTGCTGATGGACATTTGGGTTATTTCCAGCTTGGGGCTATTACAAATAAAGCTTCTGTGAACATTCAAGTACTCGTCTTTGTATAGACACATGCTTTCATTTGTCCGGGCTAAATATGAGAATGGAATAGCCAGATCAGATGACAGGTGTACATTTAAATTTTTAAGAAACTGTAATACGGTTTTGCAGAGTATTTGCACAATTTTATATTCCCACCAGCAGTATATGAGTTCCAGATCCTCCATATTCAAACAACACTTGGCATATAGTCAGATTTTTTTATTTTTATCGTTCCAGTAGGTGTGGTTTCTCGTTGTGGTTTTAATTTGCATTTCCCTGAGAAATTACGTAATAGGTACAATATACATTATTCGGGGATGGTTACTGTAAAAGCCTTTACTTCACTGCTATGCAATCACTGCATATAACAAAATTGCATTTGTGCCTGTAATTGTATACACATTAAAAAATTTGCATTTTTCTACTGACTAATGAAGTTGAGCATCTTTTCATGTGCTTATTTGCCATCCAGAAGCTTTCTTCGAACACATGTCTGTTCAAATCATTTGCTCATTTTTCAATTGAGTTGTTTGCTTTCTTATTGTTGACTTTTGAGAGTTTTCTTAATATCGTAAATACCAATCCTTTAACAGATATGATTTTCAAATATTACCTCCCAGTCTTTTTATTCTCTTGAGAGTGTCTCTTTAAGTGAGATATATATATGTATATATACACACACATATATATATACATATATACACACATATATACGTATATATGTGTGTGTGTATATATACATAATGGAATATTATTTAGCCCCCAAATACTGTTGTTTACGGCAAAATATATTAATCTGAAGGACATTATGCTAAGTGAAATTAACAAGCACAGAAAGACAAATATTGAATAATCTTACCTCTTTGTGGATCTAATAAGTTGAATTCATAGACACAGAGAATAGAATGGTGATTACCAGCAGCTGAGGTGCTAGGGTGGTGAGGAGGCAGGGAATGAGGAGCTGTTGATCAAAACGCACAAGTTTCAGATAGAGATGGGGAACAGATTTTGAGGTCTACTGCACAGCAAGGTCACCATAGTCATAATAATGTATTATATTTTTCAGAATAACACGGTAAATTTCAAATGTCTCACCCTAAAAAAATGACAGTAAGCAAGGTGATGGACATGTTTAATTAGCTTGATTTAATCATTTCATATTGTATACATATACAAGGTATCACACTGCACCCCATAAATGTACAAAATCATGATTTGTCCATCAAAAATAATATTAGCAATAAAAAGTTAATTTAAAAAATTAACAGCAGAATTTTTTATTTGGGTGAGTCCAATTTATCAATACTCTTTTTATGCATAGTGCTTTTGATGGACTAGTGAAGAAATTTTTACCAGAGAAATTAAAGACCTAAATGAATAGAGAAATACACCTTATCCATGGGCATGCATGTATATGACTCCATATTGTTGATATGTCAATTAAATCTACTGATCTACAGATTTAAGAGAATCCCAATTACAATCTTAGCAAGGTTTTTAATATAAATTGGAAAGCTAATTCTAAAATTCACAGGGAAATGAAAGGACTTGGAACAGCCCAAACAACTTTTAAAATGGAGAATGAAGTTGAAGAGTTAACACTACCTGATTTGAAAGTTTATTATAAAGGTATAGTAATCAGGACAGTGTTATCTTGGCATAGAGATAGACAAATAGGCTAATGAAACAGCAAGAACAGAATTATTTCCACATACGTGGATGACTAATTTTTGACAAAGGAAATCCTGCAGAAATCCTGCAGAAAAACAATCATCTTTTCAGCCAATGATTCTGAAACAATTAGATATCCATTTGCTGAATGAAAAAAAAGACCTTCAATCTATACCTGTATCTATGATTGCCATGGCTCATGCCTGTAATCCCAGCACTCTGGGAGGTCGAAGCAGGCAGATTACCTGAGCTCAGGAGTTTGAGACCAGCCTGGGTAACATGGCGAAACCCCATCTCTACTAAAAATACAAAAATTAGCCAAGCGTGGTGTCACACACCTGTAGTTCCAGCTACTTGGGAGGCTGAGGCAGGAGAATCGCTGGTACCCAGGAGGCGAAGTTTGTAGTGAGCCGAGATCATGCCACTGCACTCCAGCCTGGGCAAGAGTGAGACCATGCCTCAAAAAAAGAAAAAAAAAAAATCAGGACTCCAGACGAGTTGGGAAAAAATGGGGAAACTAAGCAATGTGGGAGGAAGCTAGAGTTGCAGAAAAAGATACCTGTTAAGGATCTGGTGAGGTAAGGGTCTGTCCTCTGGAAGCTGAGACAGTGAACTGGGTGAGAACAAGAACTGAGCCAGTGTTCCTGGGAAGTGGCCGGAATCTTGGGAACACAATCTCAATTTTCCTTACAAAGTGACCTCAGCTGACATACCTCAGGAACCAAAAGAGCAATGTTTAAATAGAACCTGAATTATCCCCCTCTCCTATTAAGAACCTGATGAGAATACATACTCATGGCCTCTTCCTTGAAAAAAAATCACGATTTGATGTGTAGGCCCCCCTGGAGTTGTGCAGTGACTGATCTGAGGCTGTGAAACAATGTTAATAACAGAAGATAAGGCTTCCATCTCTGCCAGATGCATTCATTATCAGAAAGAATGTAGACTTGGACATGCTACCTTCAAAACAAAAAGAGCGAGGGGTAGAGTCATACCCAGTTTTATCCTGGGCTGCTCCTGTTAGGAAAGGATTTATCAAGATATGTTAATGCTTTGGACAGGACATCAATTAGGTACATCTTTAATTTGAAAATAATAAATTTGGGCTGTGCACAGTGGCCCATGCCTGCAATCCCAGCACTTTGGGAGGCCAGGGTGGGAGGATCACTTAAGGTCAGGAGTTCAAGACTAGCCTGGGCAACATAGCAAGACTCCACCTCTACAAAAGATAAAAATAAAAAATTAGCTAGGCACGGGGGCACACACCTGTGCTGAAACAGGAAGATTACTTAAGCCCAGAGGTCAAGGCTGAAGTAAGTCATGATCACACCACTGCACTCCAGCCTGGGTGACAAAGTGAGACTCTGCCTCAAAAAAATAAAAATAAATACATAATAAATTTGAAAGTATTGTTTTATTATAAGCATGCCTAAACCTAAATACACAGAAGAACAAGGACTAATTCAGTTTAAATCAGTATTTTTTCCATTCGGGAAACAGAGCACAAAATAGTGGTACTTTCACGATTCCATCTCTAACATTTAGGTAAGAAAATATCTTGTACTCTTGAAGTAAGGCTGAGGTGACTGCTGTCCTCCACCAAAGTCCATCCATCCTGAATTGAATGACACTCAAAGAATGTTACTACGCATTCCACAGCCCTCTGTGAGGAATGGCCTTGAGTCACAAAAGAACTGCTGGAAGAATCTATCGTTCTTAAACTATGGCTCTCCCTCCCGTTTATTTCTCATAACAACAGAGCAAAACAGAAACCAAGAAACAAGATCATAACTCAGAACACTGCAGCTATTTTTTCACAATCTGCCCACTTCTTAAATAAACATGAAATATTGTAACTAGCTATACTCAGATACTACAGGAAACAGAAAGACCAGAAGAAAAACCTCAAACATCCGTCCTTCACCTTTCCTCTACATGAAATCTACTTTTCTTCCTAACTTCAAATGCCTCCTCGCAAGAAGTTAAAATTGGGCATAATGCCGTGGAGAATGACCAGGTTCACACTTTTTCAGAATTCGCATTTTTCACACAAACACACAACCCACAAATCACGAAAATTACCATTTATCAGAGGGGACCAATCCTAAAAGTTCTGTTAGAACACCAGAAATTGTATTGATATGCAAGCAATATGACATATCGAGGGTTCTGTGTGAGGGTATATTCCTTTGGATCTTTTAGGAAACCTTTGAGCTATACTTATGGTGATAAGGTATATACTATAGTATATAGTATGGTGAGAAGGTTTATGCTTTCAGCTTTACTTATGGTGGCAGGTTAGACTTATGGTGGAGTTGAGTCAGTGTCTTTATGGAACTTTGCGGGAACCTAACATCTCTTGTTGTCCAAAGCAACAATCTCAAAAATCCTGGTGAGCAGAACATCAGCAGCGAAGTAGTGTACTTTTTCGCTCACATATCAGTTGAAAGCAAATGAATGGCACCTCTGACCTGGAACCAACTAAGCCTGCACTTTAAGTGGCAGCTTGGGGCAAACTGAAGGATTTGATGTCAATTACTCTGTTTTATGGGCTATATATGCTGAAAAGATTTTCATTCTGTTTTGAAACAAAATAAAAGGACCCAGCAGGAAAGTGACTATGCCCTGACTCTGTACAATCCAAACTTGCGTATTAACATTGTTTCAGATTTTAACATCCCAACTTCACAGGCTAGACTTAAATTCAAAAATTTTACTTTTAGTACACTTCTATGATTTCTTATAAATTTCCCCACTTTGATATTGAATAATGACGATGATGATGACAACAGCCACCTCTTTAAATAAACACTCACTATGGGCCAGGCCCTATGCTAAGCCCATTATATGCATCAATTTTTCCCCACTGATACAACCCTACATGCTAAGTATTACTATTCCCAGTTTACAGACGAAGAAACTGAGGTTCAAGGAGATCAGCCAACCTGTCCAAAGTTACACAGCTAAGTAAGGAGTAAAGGGAACTGACACCCAAGTCTGTGCTCCTTCTTTGCTGATTCTTCGACTTCTTAGATATCAAACTCTGAAATTTTTCTCTTTTTTCCTATAATCTGCCATCCTTCTACCCTTTTCCTACTTCTCTCCTACTGAGGCTGTTCAGGAATATCTCATGATGAACTCCAGCTCTAAATTCATTGGAAAAAATATTTACTGAGTGCTCACATTAATGCTTCTTTCAGTCATCTGCAAAGGTTTCTTCAGAGCCCACTGTGTGCCAGATACTGTGCTGGGTGCTGAGGATTCATCAATTCACAGCATTGACAAAAATTCCCCGCCCATGTGGAGCTCACATTCCAGAGAAGGCAAAGAGAAAATAAACATAGAGATAAGAAATACAGGGATGGCTCAAAGATAACAAATGCTAAAGGAAAACAGGATAGGGGAAGGGGGACAGAGAATATTAGGGAAGGTGTGCGCATGTGTAGGATTGCAATTTTAAATGTTATGAAAACATAGTATTTGAGCAAAGACTTTCTGGAGTATGAGGGTTAGTTTTATGTGTCAATTTGCCTAGGCTATTATTAATTATTATTATTTAATTCAATTATTTAATCAAACACTAATCTAGGTATTACTGTGAAGGTATTTTGTAGATGTGGTCTGTTTTTGAATGGCATTTCTAGCGGCCCTGGCCTTTCATTACACTGGACACTTTACTGATTACCAACTCACTGACTTTTGGGAGTCTGTGGCGTTTAGGAACTATGTTGACATACTTTATTTTGAACTGCCTTCACAAAAACTGTCAAGCAGGGAGGACAGGCAATATCACCCTTACTTTACAGACAAGAAACTGAGACTCAAAAAGAGAAACTAACCTGTAAGAGATAACAGAATTAATAAATAGCAGAGCTGGGTGTCAAGCCACCATCCTATCCTTCTTAACAACATACTGGAAAGCAATTCACAATCATCTCTAACTGCTCACCTTCCAGCCACCATTCACTCTTCAACCTGTTGTATCTCATTCTCACCTACCCCTAACTCGGATGTTTTGCTTTTTTGGGGGGGTGAAGTAGGGACTGTAGTTTTCCATGAATTACATACATTAAGGGTGTCTGTCAGTCAAGCGGCGCGTTAAGGAGAAGTCTCATTCGCCCAGGACACTGCCTTCAGAACAAACACAGTAACAAAACACCAGTTGAAAAGAACATGGTAAGAATCAAAAACCAGTTGAAAAGAACATGGTAAGAATCCCGGGTCCAAGGATTACAAAGTCCATAGCTCAGCACAGCCTCTAAAGGAAGCACGCAGGGTAAAATACCCAACAGCCTCCTCTACGTTCCTCTAAATTTCCCACTAAAATCCCTTAAAGCGAAAACATTCACCACAACAATAACATGCAGGATTGTCAGCCTATCCCACACTCTGGGAGGGATTCCCACAAGTCCAAGGACGAGATGACCGAGGACAGGAGCCAGCAGGAGCCCTGTGCTGGGCCCCCGCAGTGAGGGGCAAACACCTCTCTCCCGGTTCAGAGAAGCAAGGTCTGTGCAAGTCAAAAACCTAGACAGCCGTCTCTCTCTGTGGTGCCTGCTGCTTTTCTGTGAAAGACAAACATAAGCTGTTCCCAATACCTTCCCAAGCAGGCGACAAACAACTGCCCCTCCACCTTAAACTTTCCCCATACTGGGCGGAGCCCTAAGTCTCAGGAAACGTCCAGCAGGAAGTCGGGCTGCCAGGGCGGTGGCGGGCGCGGTGCATCCTGGGAGTTGTAGTCCGCTCTCGGAAGCGCAGGCGTAGTGGTGAAGGCAGGGAGCTGGGGGCAGCACCACAGAAGACTGTACTTTTTCCTGAATGACACAGTCCTCCTTCCACATGCCTGGGGGAATTGGTTCCAGGACCTCTGCTGATACCAAATCCGGAATGCTCAAGTCCCTGATATAAAATGGCGTAATATTTGCATATCGCCTACGCACATCCTCCGTGTACTTTAAATCTTCTCTGGATTCTTTCTAATACCTAATGCAATGTAAATAATTGTTATACTGTGTTGTTTAGGGAATAAAGATAAGGAAAAAAGTCTGTACGTGTTCAGTACAGATGCAATTGATTAAAGGCTATTTTCGATTTCTGGTTGATTGAATCCACCGGTGGGGAATACTGTGGCTACTAAGGGACAAATGTATGAAGGGTGTCAGAAAGTCGGGGGGTGCCGTTAGGAGACCTCGTTTCACAGAGGGAGAGTGATCTGGTGAACGTCGGCCGCACTGCGAGACTTGGCTTGGAAACGGATGTCGGCCTCCGTCCAGTCTCAGATCTGAAATGGACTGAGATAGCCCCCAAGTGGACAGAGTCGGGTGAAGAATAACCCACAACATCTGCAAACAGGACTGGAACTGTGACAAAACGTCATAAATCAAGGAAGGCGAGCCAACGCAGACTCAAGAGAAAGAACAAACCTCAAATTCATCCACTTATAAACAGAATATTTTTTAAAATTTTGGCTTCTTCAAAAAATATCCCCCCCCCCAAAAAAAACAACAACAAAAAGCACCAACCCATATTATATATAGGACTTACAGGCAAATGAAAGTATGGCACAGTCTGGAATCATATACATCAAAATGTTAAAATTAATCTTCTTTGGATGAGAGGGTTGCATTTTATAAAACTTACGTGTATTTTCCTCATTGTTTACAAGGATGAAATACTTTTTTGGTTTGAAATATTTTAAGTATAAAGAAAAACACATAGCAATTTTTAAACACCTTGGTATCTGCTACAAAGTTTTATCAGATTTACTTCAGATCCTTCCTCCCTTCCTCCCTATTTCTTTCTAGAAAAGAAAAGAAAACCAAAAAAATTACAGAAAAAAAAAACTTTATGGCCGTGCACAGTGGCTCATACCTGTAATCCAGCACTTTGGGAGGCCCAGGCGGCTAGATCACAAACTCAGGAATTCAAGACCAGCCTGGTCAACATGGTGAAACCCCGTCTCTACTAAAAATACAAAAATTAGCTGGGCGTGGTGGTACGCACCTGTAGTCCCAGCTACTCGGGAGGCTGAGGCAGAAGAATCGCTTGAACCCGGGAGGCAGAGGTTGCAGTGAGCTGAAATCATGCCACTGAACTCCAGCCTGGGTGACAGAGCAAGACTCTGTCTCAAAAAGAAAAAAAAAAGACTGACTAATGACTAATGAAATGGGTTGTGTGGAAGACCTGGGTAACCAAATAAAATGCATAACTATGCAAGTCAAATGCCTGCCACCCAATTTTCATCCTTGTGGAATTTTGAAATTGGCCAGATAGCCAGTCTCAAAAAATCTCCGTCTCAAACACACACACACACACACACTTTACAAATAGTGTCCCTTATGTAGCCTTTGTCCTCTGCAGGGAAATGCATACATACTTACACAGATTCTGCAGAGTATTTATGTATGTGTCTATGTGTTTTTGATTTTTGAGACAGGGTCGCTCTGAACCGGAGTGCAGAACGGGAGTGCAGTGGCACTCATGGCTCTCTGCAGCCTCAGCCTCCCTGAGGTTACAGTGATCCTCCCATCTCAGTCTCCCAAATAGCTGGGACTACAGGCACACACCACCATGGCTGGCTAATTTTTTGTATTTTTTTTTGTAGAGACGGGGTTTCACCATGTTGCCCAGGCTGGTCTCAAACTTCTGGGCTCAAGTAATCTGCTTGCCTCAGCTTCCCAAAGTGATGGGATTACAGGCGTGAGTCACCATGCCCAGCTCAACAAATTTTTTAAATCAAAATCATATCAAGTATCTTATCAGACTACAATGAAATCAAACTAGAAACCAATAAAAAGAGAAACTTCAGAAACTACAAATATGTGGAGATCGAACAACCTGCTTCTGAACCATTAAGAAAAAAATTTTTTAATTTCTTAAAACAAATGAAAATATAAACAACATACAAAAACCTGTGGGATACAGCAGAAGCAATGCTAAGAGGGAAATTTATAGCAATAAATGCCTACATCAAAAAAGTAGAAAAATATGTCGGATACACAACTTAATGATGCACCTCAAGGACTAGAACAGCAAGAATAAATCAAACCCAGAAATAGTAGAAGGAAAGAAATAATACATATCAGAGCAGAACTAGGAGGTTGAAGATTATATGGTATATGTAACGTCTTAATAACTTTTGACAAGGCCTTTTTTCTTTACACTGAATAGAAGGATGTCACAAGAGAGAAAGAGAGAGAGAGAAAGCCTACTACTTAAATAGAACATAGTTAAATTAGTTATTGGGACTGTGCTTTAACCTAATTAATCAGCTCCTTTTAGGGGAGGGGAGTGGATTCTAGTGAGACAACCACTTGGGAATTTAAATCTACAATCAAGGAATATATAATTGGAGCCAAAAGATGAGGTTATTAATCAGAGAACTTAGATAGAACCCAGGAAATTCAGAGAAGGGAAAGCTGGAATTTTCTAAAAGTTAGGTATAAATAAGCAAATATGGAAGTCCAGCATAGAGCATCTTGTTTTGTGATTTTTATTTCTTCAATTACTTAAGATTTGACTGTTAGTAGTATTTATATTATTGATACTATCTTTATACTATTATTTGTTTTATTTGGATTTATTGGAGTATTATATTAATTAAGATAATACTACATAATACTATGTAATAAATAACAAACAATACTACATAAAAGGTAACAAAGAAATAAAATAGTAACAGTCAATTCTCAGTTTTCTGTACTAAAGGAGGGGAAGGCCGAGTACAAATCATTAAGAGCTATTAATCCCTCTAGCTGGGTGAAAGTCATGGCCCTTGCTTTTAGTGGCAATGGCACCTCAATCCTGACCCAGCTGTCAGTCAGGCATCTGAACTGCTGAGATAGTTTCCATCACAAATAAAATATCTAGTGAAATGCCAGGCGCGGTGGCTTATACCTGTAATCCCGGCACTTTGGAAAGCTGAGGTGGGCAAATCACAAGGTCAGGAGTTCGAGACCAGCCTGACCAACGTAGTGAAACCCCATCTCTACTAAAAATACAAAAATTAGCCAGGCGTGGTGGCACGCACCTGTAGTCCCAGCTACTTGGGATGCTGAGGCAGGAGAATCACTTGAATCCAGGAGGAGGCAGAGGTTGCAGTGAGCCGAGATCGTGCCACTACACACTCCAGCCTGGGAGATAGTGAGACTCCCTCTCAAAATATGTATATATAGTGAAAAAGAAACTTCAAATAAAAACAATTCTGTTCTGACTATATCAACAGCAAAGTTTGGGTCTAATATAAATATTACTACTATAACCAGGCATGGCAGCTCATGTTTGTAATCCCAGCACTTTGGGAGGCCGAGGCAGGCTGCTTGAGGCCCGGGAGTTCGAGACCAGCCTGGCCAACATGACAAAATTCCGTCTCTACTAAAAATACAAAAATTAGCTGGGGATGGTGGTGTGGACCTATAATCTCAGCTTCTTAGAAGGCCGAGGCACAAGAATTGCTTGAACCTGGGAGGTGGAGGTTGCAGTGAGCGGAGATCATGCCACTGCACTCCAGCCTGAGTGAGAGAGCAAGACTCTGTTTCAAAAAAAAAAGAAAGAAAGAAAAAGTTACTACTGCTATGGTGCCTTTGCAAGTTCAGCAGCAAACACTTGTGAAATGTGTACTACAGAAAGGGGTTGTGTGCTGAGTGCCAAGAAAACGCAACTCCCAACCAGTGCAGTTCACACCTCATGGGTGAGGCACCACTGCAGGGAGCCCTGAGAACCCTCCTAGGCATAGGTTGATTTTCCCAGTCAGTGGATACTTCGAAGACAAGTATTATCTTATTCACATTTTGTTTTTGAAGAGGTCATCTCCTCACAAACGCCATGTATCACAAAAAATGAACAGGGCGTGGTCTCGGCCTTTGGGAGCCCATCATCCACTAATACATATTCTGATTATCATAATGATGCTATTAAGTAAATTAGGAATGATTTTTCAAATTTAACAAGAGGAAACTGAGGCACAAAGAGGTTAAATAATTGTATTTTTCCAGTGTAACTAAATAATCTCCCAATAACACACTAAGGCTCAGTTCTACTAACTTAAGTCTAGTTTTCCTTTCTCCCGCTAAACGATTCAATGTCTTACCTCATGGTTATCTTTTTTACCCGAGAAATCAAAGCACTTTGACCACATTACCCAATCCGTTTTTCTGTGCCTAGTTCAATTTTATCTTTTCTCAGTTCGAGTTTTTTGAAACTAATTGTGCACTGAGACATTTACTTTAGTGTGTTTTGTAACAGAGTGAACCCTGCTTAAAAGATTTCCATTTCGTGGACTCTCCAGTTGACCTGTACTATCCACAACCTCAGTAATAATGTATCTGACTAGTGCTGTTGGCCCACGGAGGCTTTTCTCCAATAGCCCAGCTTCCTTTTCCTTCCATTAGTTGAGATGTTAGTTTTCCAGAGTTAGTTGTTGTATTCAAACCCACTGGCACCATTTGTACTTACTGTTAACATGTAATTTAATTAAGCTGCATGCGAGGTAAGGAGCTATGAGTCCAAAACAAAAGTGACTTGCTGTTTCAATGATAATCACTGAGTGCTTTGAGGAAAGGCAAGAAAGCTAAGTGGCTGAGAAATACTGTTTAATTAGACTATACACAGAATACTTTTCAAATACATTAAAGTGGCCGGGCGCGGTGGCTCACGCCTGTAATCCCAGCACTTTGGGAGGCCGAGGCGGGTGGATCACGAGGTCAGGAGATCGAGACCATCCTGGCTAACACGTTGAAACTCCGTCTCTATTAAACAATAAGCAAACAAAATTAGCCGGGTGTGGCGGCGCCTGTGGTCCCAGCTACTCCGGAGGCTGAGGCAGGAAAATGGCGTGAACCCGGGAGGCGGAGCTTGCAGTAAGCTGAGATCTCGCCACTCACTCCAGCGTGGGCGACAGAGGGAGACTCCGTCTCAAAAAAAAAAAAAAAAAAAAAAAAAATGCATTAAAGTTTTCGATCCACTTTAAAGAAACAGACCGTGGAAATTGGAGATGATACATATGGGGGTGATTTATGCGAGAAAGACTTCATAGGGCCAGGCGTGGTGGCTCACGCCTGTAATCCAGCACTTTGGAAAGCAGAAGTGGGCGGATCACCTGATGCCAGGAGTTCGAGATCAGCCTGGCCAACATGGGGAAACTCCGTCTCTACTAAAAATACCAAAAAATAAAAATAAAAAATTAGCCGTGCGCACACACACAAAAAAATTAACCGGGCGTTGTGGCACATGCCTGTAATCCCAGCTACTCGGGAGGCTGAGGCAGGAGAATCGCTTGAACCCGGGAGGCAGAAGATGCAGTCAGTGAGCCGAGATCACACCACTGCACTCCGGCCTGGGCAACAAGAGCAAAACTCTGTCTCAAAAAAAAAAAAAAAAAAAAAAAAGACTACATCGAAATGAGGTCAGCAGATCTATACAAAGAGAAAACACCTTGGCCCCTACCTATAAAAGATTGATAAATGAATGTATTTTTGTTTTCAGTTACAATGTTTAACATTTGTTTCTATTTTTCAACTCTCGGCTTTTACTAACTCTTACAATTATACAACTAGCTACTAACGTAAATCACATCAGTTAAGACAGCTTCTGCTGTCTTCTTTGACATAACTGAAAATAATCTTCAGGAATTTAGAAATTAGGATTGAAGTTCCCCCTGGATTAAGCAGTGAAGCTGATGACTATATTGGATGATTTGCTTAATTTTTGATTCCCTAGTTGACTTTGCAGAAATTTTTTCCAGGGTAAATTCTAAGTTAACAAATTTTTTAAAAATGCAATCCTACTTTTTCAAATCCTGAGACACTCTCACACCTCCTTAAAAGAGCATCAGTGATAGAAATGGATTCATTAGTAAACTGAGAGACCATCTGAATTCAGATACAACACTAGCTTTATTTCCATAATGCACCCATTATTAAATATATGACGTTTTCTTTCAAGAGCCTGAGCTTTAAACCTACTGCAGATTAGACCATTAAGAGGGGCTGATGGGTTCTACATGCATGAAGACCCACTGAAATTGACCAAACTGAGAGAGATACTAAGTAGCCAATAAATCTCACTAGCAATCTCTTAAAAATGCAAACCAAAATGGCAACAGAAAAATGCCATGTTTTTCCTATCAGATCAACAAACTTTTAAACGAATATTTGTATTGGTTAGGATGTGGAGAAATGGATACAGTGGGAAGGTTTATTGGTATTCTTTTAAAGGAGATTTGGTATGGTATTAAAATTATAAATACTCTTCAAGTTAAAAATTCTGTTTCTTGTTATTTGTCCTAGAGAAACGCTTGTACATGGGCACAAAGACGCATGTAAAAGGACATTCATTGCTTCATAATTGCAATCATGAAAGATCAAAACTAATCTAAAAATCAGCAACAGGAGAACAATAACATAAAATACGACTTATTTATAGGATGAAATATGTTGCAGCAGTTAAAGAGGACAAGTTAAATCTAATATGAAAAGCTGTCAAGGACACACAATTTATTGGGTGGGGGAAGGAGTAAACTATGGGATAGAAATACATCATACGATATGGTTTATGTATGAACAAAAATATTAATGCATAAAATGCATTGAAAAGGGTCTAGAAGGATCCACCTGAAACTAACAACAGTGTCTACGTCCAGAGGGAAAGACGGGGATTGAGGCGGTGGTCAAGATGGATTTTGCTTATCTTACTGTTTTAACTGAAAGTGTGTTGATGTATTACTCACACATTTAAAATATATATAAAATAAAAAGCATTAGGAAAAAAAGCCAAAGTTCTCAAACAGGTTCAACACAAGAGAAAAAATATAAATGGCAAAAGAAAAAGTGAGAAAAAGTTCCAAAAATATTTTTGAAGAAAAATTTTCAGGGATTATTAAGAGCTCTCTCCTTGGATGCTGGAACTATGAATGATTTTTTTTTAACTTCTCTTTCTACTCTCCCATATTTTTTAAGTTTTCTGTAATGGAAATACATATAAGAAATGTTTAAAAGGATAAAAAATGACTGGTAAATCCTAACTAGCATGCTGTCACCTTTAATTCTTACTCTGACAGAGAGCATATAGTCCATTTGGAGTATGTGGAAATTTCTGATGAAAAATCCCCATGGAAAAGTGATATTTGAGGTGAGTGGCCCTGTCCTGATGTCATGTGACAGACCAACCCACTGATGTGCTGGAAACCAATTCTAAAAAATTTTACATTTTAATTCTTTTTTTTTTTAAAGCCCTGATTTGTAGTGTTTGCTGATTTCCATAGTGTTATAATTTGAATTGTGTCCTCAAAAAGATATGTTGAAATCCTAACTCCCAGAAGCTCAGAATGTGGCCTTATTTGGAAATAGGGTCACTGCAGATACAATTAGTTAAAATGAGGTCACACTGGCGTGGGATGGGTCCTTAATTCAATACAACTAGTGCCCTTATAAGAGAAGGAGAAGAGACACAGACAGACATACCCACCAAGAATGCCACGTGACTCTGGAGGCAGAGATTAGGGCAGCGTCTGCAAACCAAGGAGCGGCAGGGATTGACGCCCCCACAGAAGCTGGGAAGAGGTGAAGAAGACTTCTCCCCAGGATCTCAGAGGAAACATAGCCCGGCTGACCTTGGTTGCAGATTTCTGGCCTCCAGAACAAGAAGAGAATAAATTTCTTTTTTTTTTTTTTTTTTTTTTTTTTTTTTTTGGGGGGGGTTT